>NC_143147.1:66201878-66353173 GCF_059928025.1 Delphinapterus leucas | reverse complement strand
TGATGGCAACATCACTCTGAAAGCAGGAGCTAGCGCAACGCAGATGTACTGACAAACCACATTCAACTCCGACAAGGTGTGTCCTCATAAGCACTCAGAGGTACCTTCGGTTGCCTGTTGCCCCAGATCACTTCTCTGTCTTAAAAATGGCACACCTCAGATGCTGCTTCTGATTACAAACCTGTCTGGCTCCCAAGTCATAAAACAGCAGCAAATTTTAACTAATCAATGTTTTATGGCTGTAATTAAACCACGCACTTACAAATAAAATGCAACACTTAAAATCAGGCCCCAGTTTCTCAAAGCTACATTAATATTTATAAAATGATTCTTGCAGACAGGCACATTCTTCTCCTGCTTATTAGGGCACATAGTATGCACGCAGGGGCAGTAAATTCTTAATTATCATAGAAGTTGAAGACCAGGGCTCCACAGTCCCTCAACCTTGTCTCAACAACTTCCCACCTTCTGAGGCCTCTTTTATGGATAAGCTTCTGGTCTTTTTCACTCCCCTACCTTTCCATTCCCAAGAGATGCTACCTTAAGAGTTATCCTCTGAGAGAAAGCTGGAGGAACAGTGACTTTCCCTTACGACTCCATGGAATAAATGGAGCAAAATGGTTCATCCTCATCTCAGGGAGGCTCCTCTATGAATTCTGCAGCTCAGCTGGTGACAATTTCTCTCCCTCAAATCCCACCCATAGCTGTTTCCACCAGACCACCACCATCATCTATTATTAGCCAATATAAGACTTGTAATATCTCAATGGAATTTTTGTAGGGGTAAAAGTCACATACTTATATAATGGAGGTGGGAATTGATTTACATTGCGATGGCATGAGCTCTAAAGCAGTACAATATTTTAGAAATAGTCATTAGCCCAAAAGGAAATTTTAAGTGGTAAAAGTGAACTAACCCCACCAGCTGGCAACATTACAGAGCAGAGAGAGCATAACACATTTGGCCAAGTTCATATCCATATGAGCTTTGAGACGTCACAATTTCAGCCCCTTTTGGGGGCTCAGGTTCCTTTTATGCTTGGCAGAATGCTATTTCCCGATGCACAGAGAGCAAGAAAATGGGTTTTGGGAAGCGCTCACAGGGTTCCAACAGTATCAAATAGCTTCTTATACAACTGTTTGATGATCTAACTTGAAATTCATCAGAAATATACTATTATATTTACTTCATGAAAATGTTCTTTTCACAGAATTATACACTAGGTAGGGACCTTTGGGATTATCAAGTCTAAATCCCTCATTACGGATGAAAGTACAAAGGTAAAGTGACATTAGTTGTCTGTGGTTGATCAATTATATGCGCAGAGAAAAGTCAGCTGACTAGAGAAGTGTTATTGCCTCTGTGTAGAACGGATTCAGCTATAGCTTGTATGTATGAGTGCTTAATAGAAACTACGGACAATGACGGTGGAGGAAGTGAAAGAAGGGGCAATCCTGACCATTGTGTATTATGAATTCAGAGCACAGAAATCAACATCTACTCCATAATATTCTCACAATCTGCTATGGGGGCTCAAATGCCCACCAGTAGAATCCTCCCGTGGATTTGAGATCTTTATCACCATGGAAACTCAGTTAATATGCAAATATTGTATATGTAGAATGAAGGCTATAATACATTAATTAGCTCATTCTTGTATTAGCATGAATTAGATTATCAACATATATAAGAGCATATACATTGACTGGGAACAAACAAAGGGAAACTGGAGAGCTCGGGTATCTATTCCCTCTGCCTAATAAGAGCAAGATGGTACAAAGGATGGGATGTGCTGGAGAGTTAGGACATTTGAGGATTGCATGGCAGAAATAGGAGAAGGGATTTATAAAAGAAAGTCAGAGAGGTGCCCCAAAAGAACCTTGCCTTCTTGGTCATTCAGAACAAGATCACGGGCATCTATCTGACTAATAAATAAGGAATACTGAATTCATTCTGAGCAAGCAGACCTGAGAGGAAGTCAGTGGTGAAGTAAACAGCAATCTGCTTAAGGGAAGGAACATGGAGCTTGGGGTCAGACGGACATGGCAGTACAGCATCCATCTTCCAATGTATCAATAGCTCTATGGTCTTGAGAAAACCACTTAAAAGTGAGCATCGATATCTTCCTATGTAAAGCAAGGATAATGTACTCTACAGGAGTTGCTACAAGAACCGTGTCTGACGTATATATGGTAGATATTCAAGACCTAGTACATATGAGAACAAAGGGGAAACTTTATGTTGCTGGAAACTTACAACTATAAATGGAACATTCCCCATTGCCAAAGTCCAGGCCGAATATCCCGTAAAATCCTCAAAGGATGGGGCTTCCACCCTCCTACCCCCACCCAGTTTCTGTGCCAGTCTTGCCACTTTCTTCTTTGCAATATTAAAACTAAGAAACCCTCTTTCAGTCAACAAAATGCCTGATGAGGGTCACTTAGGAAGACAACTGTTTGCAGAACCAATAGATCACAAAGCCTGGGGAAAGGTGGGGACACAATTTCATTTCGTTCCATTTCTTCTGCCCACAAAGTTTATTTCTTTCACAGCAGCAGAGGGCTTGGTGCAGAGTAGAGAGGAACTAGAGAGTGTAGGACTCTCACTCAAGACTTGCTGGTTCCTCCTGACAAAATTCTGAGTTTCACTGATGCATCAATGCTCGCTTGATATTTATTTACCATATTGTTATTATCACAGTGGCACTCATCACTCCACTAGGTCATCTGCAAAATACACTCAGCTAAGGTCTTGCCACGAGTTCAAATGTAGGAAGAGAAATGCCAGGAGATCAACAACTGGCAGCACCTGGCTTTCAGAAAGGAATTATTTGGGAACTGTATGTCTACTTCCCGAAGGCTGGTAAGCACCCAGTAATTATCTAGAGGAACGTGTGCGGTTTTGGCATTGGAGTTTGGCAGATAATGTTGGTGGGAATGTGGCTGAGGACACAGACTCACTCACTGGCTCTCATGATAAAAAAAATCAATAATGAAATTTAAAATTTTTTCTTTACCTATTTATTTTCTAGCACTATGATTTTATAGTCTTGAAGATGGTATTTTTTAACAATCATTGATGAAATATATACTATTTACATTTTACTCAACAAAGAAAAACTCCACAGATCCCCTGATTGCCAAATCTGATCCCTGCGTGTGCGACTGTGGTGTCCTGACACACCTCAAGTGGAATCCTTATGTAGCTGAACACCGTATATAGGTAGTGTGCTTGGGTGAGATTTTTAGTGTCGTCAAATATCACTAGCGAACACTTTTAGGTGATCATCTTTAGATCCCCCAGTCCCCCACATCTATCATATGACATAAAAAATAGCTTATGGACATCCTCAGTAGTTACTGGGAGCTATGAAAGGACTAGTTTGCATATTACTAGGCTGTCCTCCATCACATTAGAGAAGTCATATGGTGAGCAGACCCCATTCAGCCTTGTTTGGTATCCCCAGTGGTCCCCTCCAAACCCACTGGAGCATCCACAGACCCCAACCCCTATGCGAATCTTCATCAAGAACCAACCTGAATCATCTTGTTCTTCTGAGCCTTTACCAGCCATGCGGCCGCTCTCTCAGACCCAGCTTCCATCACTCAACTGGTAACAGTAAGTTCTGCTCTTATTTGAAGGTATAGCTATGTCTATATCCATCTGTCTGTCTCTCTACATATAAACTTTTTCAATAGTAAAAGTAAATATATTGTTTGTTGTTAAAATTTAAGAAGATAAAGAAGAGCCTAAAATTAACATAAAATTGGGCTTTTATATGTATACAAAAACAGATATTTATGAAATTAAAATCATAATATAGCACCATAGATGGTGGTTCTCTCTACATGCCAGTACATGCTTACATCTTTATTTAGATTGTCTAGTGCCTTTGGTTTGACGCTTATTCAGACAATTTGTTTAGCTCCTGGCTCCACCTTCCCTTGTTCAATGTTTTGCCATTTTTTTCACCTTTGGCTCCAAATCTGCAGATTAAGGCTACTACTAGGGCTGGGTTCTTCCCACAGAAGAACAGATTGAAATGAGCAATCCTGGATTGGATCCAGGACTTGGAAAAATTACAGTAAATCCAGGTCTTTACTGAGGCAATAGATGAACCATGAACATGCTACACAGATAACAGTATTCACGGTTTAAAAAAAAAAAAAAAAAACTTTGGTCAGTGTTCTTTAATTATGGAACTGAATGTCCTTATTCTTAAAAAACAAAAACACTTAAGAATTTAGAGCTAAGGAGCAGGATTTCTGTAACTCACTCTCAAATAGTTGAAAAATTAGATGAAGTATATACGGTAAAACGGTGACAACTGATGTATTTCAGTAAAGAGGTATATATAATCTTTTCTTGAAACTTTTCTATGAGTTTAAATTATATCAAAATAAAAATTTTTAATTAAATGCCAATTCCCGAATGCATTTAAGCAAAACAAGGAAGCAAATCAAAACAAACAAGCAGACAGAGAGAAAGGCTATTTTTGTCTAATGGTCCATCTTTGCCCCTCGGAGTTAAACTGAGCACATTAGATTAGGAAAAAATCCCTCAGAAGTCACCAAGTGCAATTTGTCTCACTTAAAAAAAAAAAAAAAATCAAAAGTAGTTGCTTTGTCTAAGACAAAACAATATATTTTCCATTTTCCATCTTACACACTACATAGGCCTTGACCTCTATTGCTGGAAAATGAATGAAATTTGGTTGCTGGAGAATTCTCTACTCCAGAATTTATACTAAAACTTACTGGAAAGATAATGAGCAAGATCTTAATTTCTTTCAGTTGAAACAAGAGAGGACAGAAAGTTCAGTTCAGGTTCCAGACATCATAAAATCCTTTCTAAAACGAATGGCAGGTAGATTGAAACACACACACACACACACACACACACACACACACACTCCTACCTTTAAATCCAAGACTACAGACAGTTTCACTTTTGTTAGGGCTGGTATCATGTGGACAGTTTATGGTTTCCAGTAACATAGCAACATTTGCTGTGTATAATAACAGCATCTAAAATGACATAATAAAAAAAGAATTATCTGCGATTAGAAGTGAACTGTTAAAACTACTCTGGTCAGTGCCAAAAATCAAGGGAGTTTATTATTTCAGTAGCTGCAGTGAAAACCCCTCTGGGTGCCTAGAACCCCCCCCGCCCCCCTTAAGCTTTCCACCCGTCCCCCTCACTGACACGGTAATGGGCTTTGTTAAATTCAAAGACAGTTACGTCAGAAATCTGTGGTCTCTCGTGGGTTTTCCAGGCCTATGAAGCACACAAATTATACCCAAATACTGGCCTCAAAAATCAGTAAGCTATAGGGTTTGTGTTATTTTAGCCAAGCTTTACTGGAGTAAAAGAAACCTAGGGACCCTAAAACTCAGTAGTTTCTTTGCTGCTTTATTATTTTCTATTTTGGTGGGCTGATTCTGATATGTTAATACTGGTGGTTTTTTCCTCTTCTTTCCTTTTTTCTTCATTATTGCATTATTTTTATTATTTTTGTCTTATTTGGTTTCCTCTGACACCCCAGGACAATTTTGGCAGCTGTTAACTAACATTACGTTTCTGGTACCTTTATAAAACTCTGTTCTTTGGCTTTTACTTAGAATTGAGTGATTCATAAAATATCTAGAATTATCTTCCTGTTTTAGAATCTTCCATGAATATCCCTGAAAATTATAACGCTCTGTGTTATAAGTCGCAAATATCTGGTAGGCATTATGTCCACACAATTCCATACATCAGAGTGTGAAACAATAGTTGCATGGAGTTGTAGCTTTGGGCTGGGCCAGATAAGAACACTGCAGAGACTGAAACTATTAATGGCTACTAGAATTAACCTCTGCAATGATTTAATGAGGAAAAGCGATTTAATGAGGAAAAGCGATTTAATGAGGAAAAACACTTGAATTCAGCACCAGATCTGCACTTACAAGCTGTGAACTACTGTGGCCAAATTTTTTTTTTTTTTAAGTTTGATCTACTTTTTTAAATTTTACAGTAAAATGCAAATATGGAAAATCACACAAAATCTGCACAGCTGAATGAGTTCTTTCAAGTTGAACATCCTTGTAAATAGCCACCCCAGGAAGCCTCCATGTTTCCCATTCCCATCACAACTCCTCCATCTCCATAAATAACCATTATCCTGACTTTTATAGCAATAAAGATACAAGGAAGTACTTGCTGTAAAAGTCAGGACAGTGGTTATTTGTGGTCAAATCCGTAAGCCGCATTTTCTTCACTGGAGTACTATGAAGAGTGATAGTAGCACTAACTCACCCACAGTGGTTTTTGGAAAAACAAAACATAATAAACAAACACACAGGATAACATGTTCAAGAGCCACAAGCTATAAAGCTCTCTACCAAGAGAAATGATTCCTATTTGACCTAGAGAGTCTCAGGTAGGGGGTCTGGAGACCAACCTAACTGTAACACATGGATTTGACGAGGTGTATTGCTAATAGCTCTTATCAGTCATATTTATGTGCTGGGAGCTGCAGGGAGTTAGACTCCAAAGTTTTTCATAATATTGTTTATACAGTAGGAAGATAATTATAAGTAGCAATTGGGAAACATACTTGTTAATAAATATGTGTTTATTTTAGACGACTTACACTTTGATACGACATTTTCCACTAGACCTTCACATTTTTTCCATACTTCTGATATTTAATGCTCATAATTTAATTCCCACAACCATTAGTACGGAGCTCCAAAGGTCAGAATCCAAGAGGGAAAAGGAGACTTTGCTGAATAAAGTTATTTACATAGTTAATCAGGAGCTAACCCCAGGAGAAATGCAAATCACCATGTTTCCAGAGAGGGAACAGTAGTGCAGTCTTTGGCCAGCATTCACACCCTAGAGACAAACAAAAGCTTTGACTTTCTTCCCTTGAACTTCTTTTGTGGATGTGATCTTACTCGGTTTCAGTTTTCAAGTTTATAGAAATAATCTTCTGGGTGAACCAAGGTCAAAACAGCAACCTGGGGTTTAACTGCTGATCAAGCAAACAGGATGTCCAAATATTTCCCCGAAGCAATAAACCATCAGTTAATGGTGTCATTCCCACCCATAATGCCCTCTTAGACCAACAGGAAATGTACCTTCATTTGCTGCCCATGTGTGTAGTAGGAGCCATTTTAAACACTATATAAAAATGATCACATCAAGATTTCTAGCTCCATCCAAGGAAGGAAACTTTCAGCAAATTACAGGGTCAGTGTCTTCCCAAAGGCCTAACTCTCTTTTACTCAACTGTTACATGATCCAGGTGGCTCCTTTATTTTAAAATGACAATAGGAAGCACTAGAGAAGGATACTTGGCTAGAATTTAGAAGACCTTGATTCTAGTCCAATTTCTGCCTCTATGTGGTATTTTACAGCTCACTTTAAAATAATGAACAAAATTCTAAGAGGTTTGATTTATAACCTCCTCACTTGAAAAAGGCTTTATTGTAGGTTATAAGGAGTATATCATCAAAATAAACCACGGTGAGTATGGGGACAGTGAAAAACAACAGCCAAAAGAGGGTTTGAGGGGATGGATAAAATCTTAGTGGGTTTGCACTAAGGAACATCTAAGAAATGTCCAACAATCCTTCAAGGGCTGACACTCCCACAGTGCTTCGCTAATGCCCTGGACGATCTCATTTACCTCACTAAGCTTCAGAGGACATTTTGTCAAAAGTTATCTTTGGTTCATGTTAGATCACAAAGTTGAAGCTTGTCTTTTCAGATCTCCACACCTGATAAAACCACTTAATTTGTACTCAGCTCTTGTTATGATGTTAAGTCTGGAATCATCTGATATTCCTGGACCAAATTCCCTCTCCCCCAGGTCCCGGGTTTGTTTTGTTTTGTTTTTAAACTCCTTACCTAGCCTCAAACCCACAGTTAACTCCTGTGATGTTTTCTTCTCTAGCAATTCTGGAATTCATCACCCCTTTGTTTTTCTTTGATGCAAATTTCCACCTGGACAACATTTTTCCCCCTGTAATTAAGCTAGCAGGCATCCAAAGAGTGTTAAGAAAAGTCAAGAAACAGTGCTGAGTATGCTGCCAATGTGAGAAATCCCTTCAGCCTTCTCCTATCACATTTTTATAGTGACTTTCTAAAATTACTGTGTATTTTTTAATGCCTAATATTGTTTCTTCCAGCTGATAATCTACTCTAGTCACTCAGTTTATTAATTCAACATTTCATTCTCTATCACGTGTATGATTCCTTTGTGTTTTTCCATATTCTTTATGCCCTTAACATCATCATCTCTCCATCACTCACAGCTCGAACCTCCTCTTTACAGAAGTTCAAGTTTCTGGCCTCAGCATCCTAGTTTTACCTATTTTCAAGTATCACAATATCTACTTCATTGATTCAGTATGTTACTGACTCTTCACACAAACTTTTCTTTTCTTCCTCCCCTTTTAAACATTTTCCATTATAAAATTTCCAAATGTACTGATACATATGTTATGATTAGAAAAAAAAGAAAAAATTACGTCTTCTCTTCTTTTGTTTGCTTTCCACTTAACCTAATCAAGCCCTAGCATTTTTACAGTTTATTTCAAAGACATTTTTTAAAAAGTAAATAATAGAGAAAAATTAGGCTCTCTCTGAATTTTTTCCCCATCCAATCCCCTCTTTCTCAATCTAGAGGTACCTCAATTTGGTACCAATTTCTCCATGCATGTTTTTATAACTTTATTTCATATGTATTTGGCTATGAAAAATACATCATGTGGACCGGAGAAAAATGGTCTCCTAAGATATCCATGCCCCAGTCCTCAGAAACTATGAATATCTATCTTACATGGAAAGAGGGACTTAGCAGGTGTGATTATTGGTAAGGACTTAATAGATGTAATTAAGTTGAAGGACCTTGAAGTGGGAAGATTATTACAAATTATATGGGTTGGCCCAAAACAATAACATCCGTCTTTAAAAGTGGAAGAGGAAAGCAGAAGACTGGATCAGAGAGATAAGACATAAGAAGGACTCAATCTACTATTGCTGGCTTTGAAGGTGGAGCACGGGATTCAAGAGCCAAGGAAGGAAGTGGCATCTACAAGTTGAGAACAACCCTCGGTTTACAGCCAACCAGCAAACAGCACCTCAGTCCTACAAACTCAAGAAACAGAACTCTAAATGAGTAAGGAAACAGATTCTCCACTAAAGCCACAAGAAAAAAGCCCAGCTTGCCAACACCTGGATTTTAGTCCAGTAAGACCTGTACTGAACTTCTGACTTTCACTATTAAAATAATTAAGTTGTGTTGTTTTAAGCCACTAAGCTTGCAGTAATTTGTGAAGATAGCACAGAAAATGAACACATATAGTACTGTTTTGTGTGCTAAAGCTATAAAAAAAGTATGCATCCTTCTGCTTTCTTTTTTAACCACATTATTATGTTTTGGGGATTACCCCATGTTGATATATGTAGCTCTAGTTAACTCATTGTATGTTCTATGATGTTTTATAAATATTCTGCAACTTATTCATTATCTTTATTGACATTTAATTGTTTTTCTGAATTTTTTGACTATTAATATTTTTTTAGGTATTTTTTTCCCAGCTTTTTTGAGGTATGATTGACAAATAAAAATTATATATATTTATCTTGTACAGCATGACTTTTTTAGGTGTACAACATGATGATTTAATATACATATACACTGTGAAATGATCACCACAACCAAGGTAATTGATGCATCTGCCGCCTCACATAGTTGCTATTTTTATTTTTGTGGTGAGAACACTTAAGATCTATTCTCTTAGCTAGTTTCAAGTATGTAGCACAGCATTATTAATTACAGTCATTATGCTGTATATTAGGTCCCCAGAACTTATTCATTCCCTACCTCCTGCCCCTGGTAACCACTACTGTTCTACTCTCTGGTTCTGTGAATTTGACTTTTTTAGATTACACATACAGTACACATGAGTGAGATCATACAGTACTTGTCTTTCTGTGTCTGGCTTATTCCACTTAGCAAAATAGCCTCTAGGTTCAACCATGTTGTCATAAATGACAGAATTTCCTTATTTTTTATGGCTGAATAATATATTTCACTGTATGTATATACCACATCTTCTTTATCCATTCATCCATCAATGGATACTTAGGTTGTTCCCATATCTTGGCTATTGTGAATAATGCTTCAGTGAACGTGGAGTGCAGGTGTCTCCTCCAGATACTGATTTTGTTTCCTTCATATATATACCCAGAAGGGGGACTGCTGGATATGTCTGTTCTATTTTAATTTTTTGAGGAATCTCCATACTGTTCTCATTTTTTACTATGAATAATTTTGAAATGAACTTTTAAAATCTATTTGTCCTTGTTTTTTATGCATGATTTTCTCTTAATTCTATCGACAAGCAGAATATGAGTCACAAAGTATATGTGGATCAAGAACCTCACTGGTTATTACTACATTGCTCTCCAAAGTGACTGTACCAGTTTATACTCCTGCTGTTGGTGGAGGACAGCTCATGTTAGCCTTCCTCTTTGCTGACAACTGATTTTTATCAGACCTCTTAATTATTGACCATCTGAGCAACATGAAAAGGAATCTCCTTGTGTTTTTAATTTGAAATACTCTGATTACTGGTGAGATTAAGTTAAGAAGACTTTTGGGTTCTTCTTCAGTGAATTTCTTGTTCACATGCTCATTTTTCTATTGGGTCATTTTCAAATTTCTTATTGATTTGTAGTTATTTATAAATTCTTGATATTAATTTATTACTATTTATAACTTCTAATTATACTGATTTTCTTTTTATTTTGTTAATGGTTATCTTTTATTGAAATTATGTCTTATATTTAAAATAGTAAAAGAGTTTAAAATCTGTAAAAATATTTATCAATCTTTTAAAAGTATGGTTTGTTTATTTTTTTCTGGTTTAAGTATTCCTAACCTGAGATCATAAATATTTTCTTTTAATTTTATGTTTTTTTATGTTTTACACATACACGTGTTTAATCTAGCTGGAAGTGAGTCTTGTATTGTGTTAAGTATACACGTTTTTCCCCAGATCAATGAACCTAGCACCACTTACTAAATAGTATATTTTCCCCCAACCAATTTTTAATGTGATATATCAAGTTTCCACATATGTGGCTGGATCTTCTTCTGCACCCTTATTCTGCTTCACTGGTTTATTTGTTTTTACTCATGTGCAAATATCAAAAAATTTTAATTACTATAGTGTTAAAATATCTTGATGTCTACTGTGTGCTACAATTTTGTTATTCTTTTTCAAAATTGTCTTTCCTAATTTTGGTCCTTTGGGGGTTTATTATGAATACTAGGAACTGCCTGTCAAGTTCCATAATAAATCTGTTGGAATTTTAATTGCAATTGTAGTTAATTTATTAGCTAATCTGGAGAAAAGCCAAACTTTCATTACATTGTTGAGTCTTCCCATCCATGAACATGGTACATTTTGTCATTTATTTATTTATTTATTCTGGTACATTTATTCCTCGATACATTACGCATCTATTTTCTCACTGTTTATTGCAGGTGTATAAAAATGCTAATTGGGGCTTCCCTGGTGGCACAGTGGGTGAGTCTGCCTGCCGATGCAGGGGACACGGGTTCGTGCCTCGGTCTGGGAAGAACCCACATGCCGCGGAGCGGCTGGGCCCGTGAGCCATGGCCACTGGACCTGCTCTTCCGGAGCCTGTGCTCCGCAACAGGAGAGGCCATGGCAGTGAGAGGCCCGCGTACCGCAAAAAAACAAACAAACAAACAAAAATGCTAATTATTTCTTTTTGTTGAGCATTCATCTGGCAACCCTCTTGAATTTTTATGAATTCCAACAGTGTATTAAGTTTCTGGATTTCTTCTAGTAGACAATCATATTTAATAAAAGCTATCATAATCCTTATGCCTTTTTCTTTTCAAATGTTATTACTTTGTTTTAGACCATTAATTCAATTTTGAACAGAAAGAGTGCTAACAGGGATCCCTGTTATGTTCCTGAGTTGAAATTAACAAATTTTCCTTTGCTGTGTAGTTCTTAATATATGTTTTTCTTTCGTTTCCACTGTCCATGGAAAAGGTACATAAGTCACAGATAACTATTTCCTTAAAATGTGGTAAAATTTGCCTGCAAAACTGTCTGAGCCAAGTTTTATTTAGGAGAAGGGTGGTGGTGGTGGTGAATATTTTCATTTGCTGATTTAATTTCCCAATTTAATATTAATTTGTGTCTGTATTTTTTAATGAGTCCAGTTGAGAATCTTATGTGGTTTTTTTCCAAATATTATTCACACCATCCAAGCTTTAAATTATATGGGCATCATCTTGTTCATTGTGCTCTCCTATGTGGTTTTTTTTTTTTAATATTTCTAATTCATCTTCAATAAATCTACTGCATGCTGCAAGTATAGGCATTATATTCTTGGGGCATTTACCCCTCTCCCTTTCAAGTCTCATTCATTGCTCTAAATCAGCATTTCATTTGGATTTCTCTCCTGAGCTTGAGCAGTGTTTTCAATGTATCACAAATACATTCAACCTGACTAGGTTTCCATTACCTAAACACAGCATCTCTAACATTAAACTCATTACCACCACCACCACCCCAAGAGCACCTACTCCTCAGCCAGGTCATTAATCATAGTAAGACCGTACTTGTAGTCGTTCACACTCAATATTTAACTTCTTCAACTCACTACTTAACTTCTTCTCTCTCCAAAATTGCAGAATCATCACAGTGTCTCTCACGTTTGTCTGTTCCTTTCCATTCCCATTCCACAACCCCCAAAACAGACATCTCAGCACCTCATTTCTGAACTACTCTGGTAGCCTTCGACCTTACAATACTACTTCCATACAGTCCCCTTTTCTAATACATCCTGTTCATCATCACCACATTAATCTTGTATATGTTTGTAAATATACATTTTTAGAGTCGTATAGTATTTTATGGTTTACAGAGCACGTGTGAAATAGATAGAAAAGGCACTACTGGCTCCATCTTTTTCAAATGCAGAACTGAAGATTCAGATTCCTATTACCTAAGACAATTACAAATCCAACCAAGGTTTAAGTGAAATAAGTCAGAAAGAAAAAGGCAAATATCACATGATATCACTTATATGTGGAATCTAAAAAAAAAAAAAATGACACAAATGAACTTACTTACAAAACAGAAACAGACTCACAGATATAGAAAACAAGCATGGTTACCAAAGGAGAAGGGGGGGCAGGGATAAATTAGGAATTTGGGATTAACAGATACACACTACTATATATCAAATAGACAAACAACAAGGACCTACTGTATAGTACAGGGAACTATATTCAATATGTTGTAGTAACCTACAATGGAAAAGAATCCAGAAAAGAATATATATATATATAAAACCATTTTGCTGTACACCTAAAACTAACACAACATTGTAAACCAACCATACTTCAATAAAATTAAAAACAAACAAACAAACAAACCAAGGTTGAATTTCTTTCCCTCACAATTCAGAATTCCAACCCCATATATGGAATTCTAAGTTCTTTTATGGAAGGAGCTATGATTTTTGTTATTGTCTCACATAATCTCTAACCCTGTGCTTTGATGTAAAATGAGCTCTGATTTTAAAAATGCTGAGCTATTACTGACAGAGAAATATAGCAGTGATTATTCTTGATTTGGGAAGAATGCTTAGGTGCTTCTGTTGTATTATCTCACTGAGAAGGAAATCACGTCCTGAACAAACTATTCTTCCACCTATTAGTCATGAAAAATATGTGTCCACTTAAAAAGTTAACATAGGGTTAACTTGGGAGAAACTTTAGCACCAGTGATTTTAATAGAGAGATAAACCAAAAATAAAGAGATTCAATCTTGTCTACTCCTACTGTTCAATTATGAAAAGAGAGGAAAGAAAAATAATGGAAACACCTACTCCTGGTGAATTTACCCTCACCCCCAACACACACGTATACTTAATTGGTTCCATGATTTATATGGTGTGCTTTATGCTCCTTTTCTACCCACTCACAATATTACAAATATTAATCATTTTTCCATGGTCAGTTATAGGGATTATAGCCTAGTACTGTGTATGATCATAAGAAATATGACATCAAATGGAAACGTGTTCTGCTTTTTGTTTCCCCCACCCCCCACCCCCAGCTGTTCATAGATCATATTTTGATCTCTGAGAGAAAGGAATATGAGTATCTCAGTAAAGAGCTATGCTAGAAAAGCAAACAACAAACAAAATCAAAAGATAAAAATCCTTTTGGGGAAGATCAAATCACATAAAAAGCTCCCAGAGAATGAATATTTTTCATGCATGGACCCTGGGTTCAAGACATCAGAGGGTAATGTCCATACTCAATTAACTGAGATCGAGGAAGCAATAGCTGAGAACCTACCGAGGTGGGCCAAAGGGCCAACTGTTGGCAGCTCTCCATGTGGGTCACATTGTGGTCCTGAGGTCAAAGACACTGAACAAAACCGAGCTTCTCTAAGTTCAAACACCTGTACCAGCCTTTCTTTAAACGTGATCCAAGAGGGTGCCTCTGCTCTCCAAATGAACTCTGGTAGGAGAATGAATCAGACAAAGGCCACAGATGAATGAAGCTGCAAAGCAAGCAGGTGTGCGCTATTTAGAGAAGTAGCTTACGTTGTTTTGTACATAGTCAATGAAAAAATTCCTACACTTTTCCTCAGTGTATGAGCCAGACGTGTAAATTATATTCCTTTTTCTTCAGTAGAATCTGAAATTCAGAACCATCTCAGATGTGAGTATACAGCCCAACATCTTACGTGTTAGCAGTTCAGGGAAGCGTATACGGAACACCCTGTATCAGTCAGGATAAACTAGGTTAATCTGCAATAATGAGTAATCCCAACACTCAGTGGGTGAATACAATGAAACTGTGTTTTTTGCTCATCCTACATATTGTATAGAGAAATGATTAGCAGGGAAATTTGCATATCAAAGTTAAACGGAGACGTAGGTTGAAGGACGCTCCACCTTAACATGTACTTGTAGGACCACCCAGGCGGGGGAAGGAAATACAGCACACCACGCCCCAGCTCTCAAAGCTTATCCCTGCAAGTGACACATATCACATGCATTCCTATTTCATGGCTTAAACTCAGAAGGAGCAAGGATGTGTGGTCCTATCATGTGCCAAGAAATGAGAAGAACTGGAATAAATGTGAGCAGCCTTAATGACCTCATTCCACTTCATAAAAATTGTCTAAGTCATATCCTTCACTATTATCCTCACCCAAAATATAAATACTATGTATAGAAGCCATTCTAGAGAGGAAAGACAAAAAGGAAGACGGTGTGAGTCCCACATACCACAAAAGTATCTCCTAGAGCAATTCAGGAAATTAGAAACATGTATGGCATCCAATTCTATTTTATTAAGTCTTTTGTTCGGATTTTGTTTCTTCCTTCTTTTCCAATCAGTCAACAAACCTCTTCCTAGTCTATACTCTTGATATTTTCTTTCTCAGATTTTTTTTTAATATTTCACTTTCCATCTCCTACTGTTACCTTATGAATCTTTTGGAACAAAGTGATATATTCAGTAAATTCCCTTGTGATATTTTCAAAGATTTAAACGCCTTAATGACATTAATTCATTAATTTTTTTCCACTCAAAATCATTCCAGAGCTTATCAGTGTTGAGCCTTGACTATATTAGGGCAAAGAAAATAAAGATTTGATCCCTGCCTTTGTAGAATTACAACTCCTCCTAGTGAAATAGCATATAAACAATGAACTACCAGAAGAAAAAAATAATAAGGGAAAACATCCAAAAAAATAGTTTCAAGTCCCTATTACTAAAATTATCTACTGGCATAGTCTTCAACCCCCATTGATCATATATGAACAGAAACAATTTTGCAAGAGGTGACAAAAGGAGCTCTTCTGAAGCTTCTTGCCTACATTTAGCTAATGAAGAGTGTAAAAGAGTTTAGTTATGTCAGCAACTGTAGAGTGAAGAATTTAAGAAGTGGGGAAATAAGTACTTTGCTCAGAGGCAGAAAAAAATGATTTTTTTCCAATTATCTACATAGAAACAAAAGTGAGTTGAGTTTTTTTGTCTGCCTGTTTTTTACCTAGTTATCACAGATAATTACTGCAACTAAGGAATCAAGCTAAATACACTAAATCAATCAAAACTGTCCTGCCCCACCCTTTTGTGCATGTACCAGAACACCTGGACCATGGCTTTCTTTTTTGTTCCTAATACACCTACAAGTTGTTGCCTTCAGTCCTTACCTGTATCAAGTTACAAAACTGTGTGTGTGTGTGTGTGTGTGTGTGTGATTTTTTGAAATTCCTCCTCCACCCTCCAGAGTCCCCTGCAGTGACTGGCTGCCTAGGCTGTTATTATTGCTTTACTAAAGGCTCAGAGAACCGTGTGATTTGGCTGCTTCCAGAAAAATGAATTTGCTGCAAAAACAACTTTTTCTTTTTATTCTGACAGGGTAAGAGCGACTGTCTGAGTAGCCGAGGGAATTGTCTACTATATCTCTCTGGCATTTCTCAGTGACGAGGAAAAACCTGAAGCTTCAATTCCACAAAATTTTCAAGCAAAGAACCCTTGGGTGAAGAGGATACTAGCTCACGTTAGTGCATACGGTCACAATCACACTTTGAGAATTAGTTCAATTCTTCAGAGCATGCTTTCATGGAACAAGAAGTAAGAAATCACAAGGTCCAAGTTATGGAATTAGAAACAGACGTTTCTAATTGGGATGTAAGAGAAAATGCAAATAGGAATTCCCTGGCGGTCCAGTGGTTAGACCTCCATGCTTTCACTGCCGAGGGCCCGGGTTCGATCCAGGGTTGGGGAACTAAGATCCCACAAGCCACGCAGTGTGGCCAAAAAAAAGAGAAAATATAAACTACAAGAGGCCAGTCAGCTAGGCCCTCCAGTTCCAAGGTCCATTCTATCATTCTGCTTTTCTACTGAGAATATTAACAGAGGCCATTAGATTACAATAGCCTCTGAGTTTCCATAGTTTATAGTGGTGTGCATCCACCATCTGCCACGGTAGTGGATAAAAGTAACACTACATTGCAAAGAAACCCAAATCAACGTGTTTCCATTAAGATCCAAAACGAAATCTGGGATATATTAGATTAGTGAATATCTCTTTTTGTTCTTTTAAAATTGGGAGGTACTATTTCCTTTGGAAGTAAGAAAAAATATTGTTACTAAAAAATAGAGATATTTCCATGCTGCTTCTTTCTACGTTATTCTATTCCATTCCAAATAGGTAATATTTCCATGATCACCATCATTCTTATAGGTACATTTAAGACTGTTCAAAATGTCATGGCAGCAGAGAAAGCACTGGGTTAACAACCTGGCCTGCAAGAACCACTGCCCCCTGGTAGCTTAGTCTGACATCAAGTCCCAGGTGTGAAGAAAACTGGGAAGGGTAAAGCCTAGTGTTTAAGTAGTGATGGAGTTCCTTGAGCTTATCAGCTTCATTTGTCTGCTTCCAGACACAACCATCCCTGGGCACTGCCTTTTCACCTAACCTGCGAAATGTTTCAGTTATTAAGTACATGCCAGCTTATGTTCAGGTCATTCATCCTCATTTTCTGCAACTTTTAAAAAATCCTCCTCTGGAAATAGAAGTGGAAGTGAGGAGAAAAGGTTTACTTGTATCTGTAAACTAGCTATAATAGAACTGCCCATCCTTTGAACTGTCCTTCATTAAAAAATAAAAAAAAAAAGTAGAAGAGCAAAAAGCACATCTTTAAAACAGCTTTCGCTCCATGTTCTCTCACCATTTCACACCTGATCTGAAAAGCCCTTTTACAAATCATTTCACTGATCCTGGCTTTTTGACAACACAAGATCAAAGTCTCTCCAGCTTTGGATTAGCTTCTCCGCATAAATAAGTACAGCACTGGTACACTTCGGGGCTATACGAAGAACCTTTGGTTTAAGCAGTAAAACTGACTTATTTTTACAGAAGCTGACTTGGAATATTACAATAGAAAAAAAAAAACAGCCAAGGATTTTGTGATATTTATGCTTAAAGACTGTACCAGCAGGACAACATTTATGAGGCTTTTCCAAGTGAAGCCCACCAATCATCAGTAAAGGCTCGGCTCAGCCTAACAGTCTATATTTCTCATAACTTACGGGATACCTGTTGGGCTTGGAGTGTTGTCCGAGGGTTGGAGATGTGACATAAATCTTTGCTGGTCCTTTTAAATGAGACTCCAGTTGTCTCAAGGGAGAATGGCACTGGGTCAGTTCCATGCAGGAACCTCAGGGAATAATGGGAGAATACAGGTCATAGTTATCCTTCTTCTAAGCCTGATTCTTCTTTACAGGGGTACAAATATTTCCTTTCTAATTGCTAAGTCTGATTTTAGCTTTAACCAGGTTTTTAGTGAAATGGAAGTCAATAGCGTTGCAGGTCTTTCTTCTTTCCCTTCCTTCTCTCTGTCATACAAATCTCCATTGCCCTGTGTCTCTGCAGCTCATGTACATAAAGTTCATATTATATCATCTTACACGTGGTATTTCCTAGTTGTTGTTTTAATGTATTATTTTCCCCACAAAAGAGTATATCTTCTGAATATCTGAGTCATATTTATAATCTATGCATCTATTATTTTCCAAAATTCCTGCCAATAATAAGTACATCATAAATAATCAGAATCATTGACTATATATGTGAATAATGTTGGATTCTTAAAATAGTTCATTGACATTCCTTAAAAAAAAAACCATGAGAATTTAAAAGAAAAATTAGTTATAATATTAAGCAACAAATATATGAGAGTTTTTTGGTCTCTTTTCAAATATTTTAACAATAAATAAAAACATATTTTAAAAATATGACTCTTCTGGTGTATTTCATTGGGCAGGATGCCTACAGTGAGGGCAAAGCATCAAAGGAATATTCCTAAGACAAAAGTATCCGAAGTGTGAGAGGAACTTGAAAAAGCTTGCCATATGATGACTTTTTTTTTTTTTATTGCCACAATATGTTGTCTACGGCATGTTTTAAAGAGGAAAAGAGGAGTGGGGCTTTCCAGAGAGCCAAATTCCATTAACCCAAACAATTTCTGAATCAATTGTCATACCTACATCAAAGCCATTGAACATAAATGACGTCTCATGCGCAAACTTTAACCTGGATTATCAAGGGGATTTCAGTGTGAGGGTGGAGAGTGTGGCTCAGGGTTCATACCCCAGGGAAAAGTGCAGAGAAAAGAGTGTATTCTCCTTTAAACTTGCGAATAAGCATTTTCCCCAAATAAGTGGGGCTTCCTCAAATGTGGCCTAGGTGTCTCCAGCAGTACCTAGAGGCACCTCCCTAGATATCAGGTCACCTTTTGCTACTAACCAAATAAATCTGGGGAAAAAGGAGTCAGCATAAATCCTTCCTAAACCGCTGCTCCCATACTTATATATTTGTCATTACAATATAAAGCATTCTTATTGCTCAGAAGGTTCTGAACCGAACATAGCTACAAACACAAACACAGATGCATGCACACACACGTCCATACACAAAATAAAGGAAAATTTCTCCCATATTGTCTCTACTCCCCCAAATCTCTGATAAACAAATCCTAGTGGTGCCAATGATTCTGGCATATAAATATCATTAAGTCACTTTGCTGTCATAGGGGTTCAAGAGCGGAAACATGACGGAGGGACAAGAGGTTTTAAAAATTTTAATGGCCTCTAAGTTATCTGTTTATTTCAAGAAGTGTTCCAAATGGGAAAAAGAAAGATCTTTAGCTGAAATTATGTTTCCAAAGTATTCTTCCGTACAGAATGAAACAAATTATGAATTTAATTTTAAAAGCTGCTGTGCATACATATGTGTGCACATAACCTTCATATATGCAACAGGCCTGTAGCAACATATATATACACACACATATATGTTTTACATATATGTGTGTATGTAGATAGATATAGATATAGATACGTTCCTTGGAAGTCAGTATAGTATCTATTATCATTTTCACCACATTATGCTCAAACAAGTGATCTGTACATAGTAGAGGTTCAATAACTTTTTCTTTTTAATGTACCTGAGCTGCAACCAGAGTGGGTAGATGTACCCACATACATACAGTTATTGATATCATTATAAAAGTGATAATTAATATGTCCTCAGAGATCTTTCAGTTTCCAAAGTATATGCCAAAATGAATGGGCTCTGAGAATACTGGGGAACTGAGGGTCAGAAAAGCTCCAGTTTCCATCTCCTGTCATAGCCCCGAATGCTATTATTATTTACTGAAGGCCAATGATTTGCTTGGCAATGCACAGCTCACAGGGGAAAGCTCTGTCTCTCTGCCCAGTGGGGTTTGAGGAACAAGGCTTATAAGACATAAAAGACAAGTAAGAACTGGCAAGAGTAAGAAGCAATCTAAGCTTGTGGCTTAAAATGCCATTAAAATAATCATTAAAACCAGGCGCCTAACACGCTCCATGATCTAGGCCAAAAACAGAGGAAAATGTAAGATTTTTCACTCTGTAACCACAGGCTCCTTTTGTAATTGGTAAGCATCAGGGAAGAGAGTGATAAAATCCTTCCTAGATATTCTAGGAGAGAGTTGTGAGTTGTCGTTGTGATCGCTGTTATTACGTATCATACGCCCACAGCTTCATGGCTTTTGTTGGGATATATACAAGAGTGATACATGACTGGGATAGTTTCAACAGGTAAAAAAGAATATTCTCCATGTTACCTAGGATATAACTTGTAAAAAACGAATATCTTCTCTATAAACATTGAAGCCCAGGCTGATATCTGTAGTGTGCCATGTAAGGGCCATAGATAACGTGATTACAAAGAAAGGCATATCCTTCAAACGCTAATTCCCCAAATAAGGAAAGCATGGAAAGTTTCCTGTGAAAAGATGTTAGGATGTGTGGTAGGCAGAATGACATCTCCCACAATGTCCATGGCTTGTTCCCAAGAAACTGGGCAAATGCTACCTAATTTGGCAAAAGGGTCTTTGCAGACATGATTAAGAATGTGGATCTGGGAAGATTATCTGCAATCACAATGATCCTGATAACTGGGAGGCAGGAGGGTCAGGGTCAGAATGGGAGATGTGATGGTGACGGAAGCGGACACTGCAGTGATGGGGTCACCGGCAAGGAGTGCAGGAGGCCTCTAACAGCTGGGAAAGACGGGGAAAGGAATTCTCCCTAGAGCCTTCAGAAGGAATGCAGTCCTTCTGAAACCTTGACTTTAGGACTTCTGACTTCCAGATAACTAGGAAATATACTAAGCCACTAAGGTTATGCTAATTTTTCATAGCAGCAATAGGAAACTAATATAAGGGAAATAAAAGAAAAAAAATCATTCTTTCAAAATAGTCTTGGTGATGGGCATTTCCAAGATTTCTCTGCATATTCTGACCCCTTCAGAAAGAATCCAGAGACACTTTCATAGCAAATGGGCCTTGCACATTTTCCAAGGACACATCAGCATGTGGGTATAAGGTATATTAACAGTATCTCTATGTTTAAGACACCACCTACAGAATTTCTGGAGAAGTAGAACTTCCCTCTCACAAATAGCTCTGTACTAGTTCAGAACGCTCCAGGAAATGTACTACATATGACAGAAGTTTAACACTCGAAAAACTAGTCATTCAAGTTTGCCATATTAACAGAATAAAGTAGAAACGCCATACAATCACAATGGATGCAGAAAATAAAACTGACAAAAATTTCTATCTATTCATGATGTAAAACAAGCAAAAACCTAATATATGGATTTACCTAGAATAGCAATTCAATGGGAGCAAGGATAGTCTTTTACACAAATGGTGTTGGAACAAGTGCTTACTCATATGAAAAGGCAAATCTTAATCCTTAACCCTCCATCATATAAATATTAACTTGAAATGTATCACAGAGCTAAACATGAAAATTCAAAATATAAAACCTCCAGAAGGAAACATAGAAGAAGTCTTTAAAACTTTGGAATCTGTTAGGCTTTCTTAGTTTAGTCACAAAGACCACAATTCTTTGAAAGATACTAATAAGAGAATGAAATAGCAAACAGCCTGGAAAAAATATTTGCAAAATATATATCTGACATAGGAATTGTATGTGGAATAGGAGTAACCCATGAAACTTGATAATAGATCACATTATTCTATAAAAATAGGCAAACACTACCAGACACTTCACAAACGAAGATATACAAGTAGCCAACACATAAAAATAGGCTGAGCATCATTATTTATCAAGGCAGTGAAAGTTAAAACTATAAACAGATATCACTACATGCTGGAATGGCTAAAATTAAAAAGAATCTCAATACCAAGAGTTGGCAAGTATTGGAATAACTTCTCTCACACACTGCTGGTGGGAACTCAGAATGGTACAACTGCTTGGAAAATAGCTTGTCGGTTACTTATAAGCTAAACATACATTTCCCATAGGACATGGCCATCCACTACTAGGCACTCAGCCTAAATAAGGGTAAACGTGTATCTACAAAAAGACTTGTACATGAATGTTCATAGTTTTATCTGTCATAGTCACCTATTAGAAGTCCATCAATGGGTGACAGGATGAACAAACTGTTGTTATTTCCATGCAAAGAAATACTAATCAGGAATCAAAAGGAACAGACTAAAGGCTCATGATGATGTGGGTGACTCTCAAAAACATCTGAATGGTAAAAGCTTTACACAAAAAAGTGCACAACTCTGAGATTTTAATTACATGAAACTCCGGAAAAGACAAATCTAATCCATGTCTGACTGTGGTCAGAGATTAGGGAGGAACTGTCCGGAAAGGGACTTAATCTTTGAGGGTAATAGAATTGTTCTATATCTTGGTTGTGGAAGTGATTAGAAAGACAAATTTCTCAAAACTTATCAAAGAGTACACTCAAAAATGGCTTCATTTTATGTAACTTTCACATCAATAAGACTGATGATTTTTTTTCTCTTCCCAAAACCAAAATACATAAACATCTACCAACTCTACACATCTTCATACTCAACCTTTGTTTTTATATCAGATCTGTGCTCTAACCCTTTCTTTTCTTGGGCAAGTTCCTTCCCATGCAGTGTTTAAACAATTCAAGCAAATAGAACCCTGAATGAAAGGGCACTTCATAAATCCTAGCAGTGTGTTCGGCCACTTAAGAGTTGTCAGATATTATATGATTCTGCTCTCATTGGGGCCTCTGTTGCAGGCATTCAACTCTGCAGAATAAGGACTAAGAACTGGTGACAAAAGGTAGGTATTTAAGGAATGACAGAAACAGGAAGAAACAAATGTCTGGGGAAAGTCATTAACCGTCCTTGCAGTGATGAGTGACTTCCAGAGACCAATATGTTGCTACATCAAAGTGTCCCTGTATGCTTCTGAAGAAGGTTATTTCTGTCTGTTCAAAGATGTTATGAAATGTTACCCTTGGTGATAACAGTTACTGCTCCTACACCCCCTCAAGGGTATAGAATTACAACACAAGGGGATAACAATTAAATATTATTAGAGCCTGTGGCTTCCATGTTTAGAATGCGTATCTTAGCATGTTAAAAGGACTGAAAGTGGGTGGCACTGCTGAAAAATTCACCATGAAGTGACAACCAAAGCCTTGAAAAACTAAATGGCCATTCCATCAGGATGCGTAAAGTCAAGCCCAGTCAGAACACTGCGCTATCTTGAAACTATGTTGACTTTCCAGAGCTTCACTAATTTTAGAAGAATTTCTCTGACTTGTCTCAATTTAGATCAAACAGTGTTGGAGTTGAAACAGCAGGCAAATAGCAGGTCAATAAAATTAATCTTTTCTCCAGTTAATGTATACTTTCAAAATTATTTGTATAAACTAAGGAAAGTCATGCGGATATTCCAAAACTGATGGAATATAAAAAAGTCACTCCTATCTTTGCTTGAAACGCTATTTCGTGTGTACAGCTCATTTATTGTTTTCATTTTGGGGTCATTTCATAAAATGACGTTCTCTGAGTAGCAAAAGAAAACATTAGGCAAATAGAGAAAAAATCTGAAATTAAAGGTTTTCCAGGAAAATGTCAAAGAGGACAGTAAGTATATGGGTAACGGAAAGATAACTATATGAGGGTCTCCGGGGAGAGAAACTTCTAAGAAGCATCAAAACATGTTATCATGATTTCTGCTGGTAACTTGAGCCAACTTCAAAACTTTCCTTGGTGGATTACGACAAAAGGACCCATTATCAGAAAGAAGTAGTTAATTAAAGTGAATTATTAGAATGCTCAGCCTGCCTTAAATGGAGTACAGCTGCTGAGCCACACTGTAGAAATGAAACTGGACTGCTCATACACTTAACAATTTTTGTTTGAATTGGATATCTGATTTTTAAATCTGGAACAGAGTGACACCAGGAAACACTGTTTAGCAGACATCATATTTATATGACCTTTTCTTGATGAATTTTAATCATTCTATATGCTTTTCTGGACATTTAAAACATTTTAACTCCGTTTTCTTGGAGTGTTATTTCTTCTGTCATAAAACAACCATTGTCCCCAGATGTATGTTTTAATTGTATTGGTAGTGCCTGCAGTACTTGGAATCTCACTATTTAATGCCACTGCTTCATAAAGGGGAATTTAGACTGAAGGTCACTATATAATAAAATCATTTTCTTAGTCATTCCTGAAAGGAACTTGAAAGGAACAGGTGCGCAATCTGGGCGGAAGACTGAGCTGATAGTGTGAAAGGACTTTTCTTTACTTTTGTTCTTTCTTTTTTTTTCTTTTCTCCCTCAGTAGGTTATAAAAAATATATATAATGAGAAGGTAGTTTGACGCAAACAGATGCATCTTACTCTAGGAAAAACACAAACATCAACTGTGAAGAAACAGTGGCATAGACAACTGATAGAAAGAAGTGCTGCACAATTTTTTCCCTTCACCTTTGGTGTGCACGCATCTGGGGACTTGATAAGCTGTCATAAGGTTAAGGAAGTAAACAGATGTCGGCTGTGGATAACAATCTCTGGTGAACTTTCAGAGCCTGGTGATGATTTGCCCAATGGCTCTCTCCTTATCGGAATGCCATTAAAAACTCTCACCTGGGTAAGTGCTCCAGTCTGCCCAAGCAACTTTCATCTGGCATCAATCACGCCCATAAAACAAGCCCATGAGTAATTTAACAGCCCAGGTGTCTACAATTTCCAACTTCCACAGCACCTGACAGCATGTAACCACCTTCAGATCAAGATTTCCCTATCTCCATTTAAGGACAGTGAAGAGAGCTCCAAGAGTTGTAGCACAGTCCCGGACATGCTTATGGTTGAATGAAACACTCTTACCCATTTCCCAGAAAGTCAGTAAATACCGTGAGTGATCAAAGTGGAATGACATACTCGAGGAGTGTAAAAGCAACTGGACTAACATCAGCGACGCAGCTTGTACGACCGGCAAATGCCTGATCTTGAAAAAGATCGTCTTGACTTGCGAATGTGTTCCTCATTCAATGGCTAGGAGAGTGTGCCGGTGGTACCCAGATCTGTAAGCCTCAGATGCCTAAGAGCTTTTACATTGTTAAAGATAAGGTAGCAGTTATGATCAAAAGCATTCTCATCAAGTCTATATTTTTTCCAGGGTTTTGAAACATACCAATAATGCAAAGAAGTTAAATTTTATACTGTTTCTAAAAAGTTAGATAAGAAGAACTAGATAGAGGTGATGGTTGCACAGCACTGTGAATGTACTAAATGCCACTGAATTGTATACTTTAAAAAGGTTAATTTTATGTCATATGAATTCTACCTCAAGAAAATTTAGTTTTAAAATTTTGGGGGGAAAAGTAGCTGAGGAATTAAGCCCAAAACATTGGGAAAATAATTTTTGATTAATTCATTCCGCAAATATTTTTTGCACACTTAGTAAAGGCCAGGCACTTTGATATGGGGCTTAGAAAATTAAGGTACTTGTTTTCCCATATCCTTAAATCCTCAAAGGGTTTACAACCAAGATTTATTTTTTTCTATTCTTATTTTCCCTAATCAAATATTCTGGGAAAGAGTTTTGTGTTTTTTTTTTCTGTCTTATCACACGAAGCTTCCCGGGTTAGCCAACCTGGATTCAGTCCTGGCTTGGCCCCTTTCTAACTGTGCAATTCTGAGCAAGCTGTTTAACCTAAGCCTCACTTTTTTTCATGTGAAAATGAGGCTAATAAAGGCACTGACCTTATAAGGATATTTTGGAATTTCATTAGATAATGCAGGTAAAGCTTTTATCATAGTACTAGTATTAGAATTAAATTGATATCAGACTTAATTATTGATGTTATTATGATGTGACTTTCTATCATCCCTAACGTCAATATGGCATTTTAAAATATATTCGAGATTCCTTAATTTCTTACCACATTCCCATGATTGTACAATATATTTTAATGATAATAAAATCAGCAGCTCTGAATTATAAATTTGGACCACAGAACGATAGATTCAACTGACTAGTTTTAAGCTAATCCTTTCCTTTGCCTTCAAGTCTTCCCACCCCAAAAGCTTACCTAGTAAACCCTGGTCAATCCCTAGTTACCTGAGAAAATTCTGTTACCTCATAAGTTAGGCTCAACATCATGTGAAGCAGACCTCGAGCTAATGAAAGTTTTCCAGAAGGATACGGTTAAAATAAATAAATAGGATACGGTTAAAATAAATAAATAGGATACGGTTAAAATAAATAGGATATCTCTAGCTGCAGTTTATTTTTCTTTCTCTTCGCTTTTTAAAAATCAACGGTACTGAGGTGTAATTTACATGTAATAAAATGTCCCATTTTAAGTGTACAGCTGGTGAGTTTTAACAAACATATACGTCTATGTAACCACTACTCCGAACAAGATATCGAACATTTCCATCCCCCCCCCTCCCCAAATTACCTTTGTGCCCTTTGTAATCGACCCTGTCCCATCCCTGGCCCCAAACAACTACTTATCTGCTTTCTGACACTTATTTTAGTATAGTTTGTTCTATAACAAAGTGTTTGCAGACTATGGCTCCCAGGACAAATCTAGCCCACTACTCTTTGTAAGACCGACAAGCTGAAAATGTTTTTCCCTCCCTGTAAAATGGTTGGAACAGGCAAAAACAAAAACAATATTTCATTATAAATGAAATGTTTATGAAATTAAAATTTCAGTGTCCAAAAATAAAGTTTTATTGTCATTCAGGCATGCTCATTTGTTTACATACTGTCTATGGCTGCTTTTGTGCCCAAATGGTAGAATTAAGTAACTGTAGCTGGGACTAAAATCTTTACTATTTGGTCCTTTACAGAGGATGGAATCATACAGTATGCAGTTTGCTGAATCTGGCTCCTTTGGCTCAGTATAACCTTTGAAATCCACCCATGTTGCTGCATGTAACAATAACTCAGCCTTTTCACTGCTGAGTAGCATTCCACTGTTTGAATACACCGCCATTTGTTTACTCATTCACATGCTGATATTCATTTGGGCTGTTTCTAACTGGGGGCTGTTCTAAATCAAGCTGTTATAAACATTCTTATACAAAACTTCTTGTTAATATGCTTTCATTTCTCTTGGGAATGCACCTAGGCATGGATTTGCTAGCTTCCATGATAAGAGTATGATTATAAGTGACTACTGTGAATAAGAATTCCACTTGTTCCACACCTTTTGCCAATAACGGCAACATCTAAAATTTTGTATTCTTAGAGATTAAAATGGCAAGCATTTCTAAGCAAAAGTATATAATTTAACTTGGGTTAACTTCTTGGGTTATTTGTATTGTGCAAACTATTAATTATGCTTGCATGTCTACCTCTCTTATCTCATCTTCACATAATGATACTGTCTTTGGATTTCTACTTAAAAACTGTATGCCTCCTATAGATGACTGAAACACCTGTATTTTTCAATTCAGGTGATGATAAAATAGATTAGGGTCAGTCTGCTTTTCCTGTAAAGAGCCAGATAATGTAGCTTTGCGAGCTGCAGGAGGTCTCTGCTGTGTCTTTTCCTCCTCCTTCTTCTTTATTTTTTTTTACAACCCTTTAAAAATGTAAAAATCATTCTAAACCAATGGGCTATACAAAAATAGACCATGGGCCAGATCTGACCCACAAGCTATAGTTTACCAATCTTTGACACAAAACATGTTTTTCATAATTTAACAGTGCTTGGAGTTTTCTATATTGTTTCCTTAAAAATATTTATTAAAGGCAAGTCAATCCGACATAGTAAGGAACAGGTACCTTTCAAGGAAAGTATTCTAAGACACAGAAAACACTTTCTTGGGTGGGTGACAACCAGTGTTACGCTGGAGTCAGCTTCTATCAGCTTGAAGAGCTGATTATTAAACATTCATGAATTTTGTCAGATGAGTGTTAAGCCATTGGTAGCTTGAAATCGGCCATGGTGGGAGTATTTACACCATCAAAATCCTAACTGTGGTTTTCTTTGTATAGAGCAGATTTACCTGCACACCACTGGCAGCAACCCTTCTGAATACTAGTGCTTATGCAATCTGCATGTACAGACTTGACTGTACATGAACTAGTGTAAAAAATAAATCCACCAATCACATTCCCCAGATACTCTGGGAGGCAACTTGCACGCTTCTTTCCCATGATAATGTGCAAAATGCATATTTTTCTTGCACTTGTAACCTAACTCAAAACTTAGAAATCCTGACCATAAATTTAGAAGTTCGATCATTCTAAATCCCTCCCCCAGAAGACACAAGAAACTAGGAAGCACTTGTATATCTAAATCGCTGCATATTTCTGGTCTTATTTTTTCTGTTGCTAAGCAAATGCACATTTTAATTTATCCTCGGATAAAATTAGAATTATAAAGTCTCCCATATTTTTAGAGTTTACCATTTTGTTCTTACTATATTTATAACAATTTCAGATGACAGCTTCTGTCTGGTTTTGACGTTTGTGAAATGAGTTGGATTATTATATAGACCAAAGGTCAGCTGCATGCCAAATCTGGCCCTTGATCACTGCCTTGTCATGAGCTAATATGTTTTTTACATTTTAAAGAGTTATAAAAGAAGAAGAATAAAGAAGAAAAGGAGGAGGAAGAGGAGGAGGAGAGGGGACAAAAAGGAGAAGATATGACAGCAACCCTGTGGTCTGCAAAGCCTAAAATATCTACTATCTGGCCCTTTAAAGAAAAAACGTTTGCCAATCCTTGGTATAGAAAATCAACACAGCATTAATATTTCATAATCTACTTACTATTTTGTACATTATGACATAAGATATAGGACGGGGATAAATTTTCCTCCCATATGTCCCTTTTTATCTAGTGACAAATAAATAAGTGCATAGAAAAAAGAGCAACAGATTTAATGCAAATTCACTTGTTTTTCCCTCTTCAGACCTGTCTTTCTTTCAACATTCCTCATTTTTATAGGTGACAATATTAATTTAAAAACAGGAGAGACTGAACGAAGCAGGGAGTAATTAATAAGCTCCGTGTCTATCATTTCACTTACCACCGTGCAAGCAGTCCTCAAATATTCATAAGTTCTAGATCTTTAAAACAGGACATGCAAATACGTTTTATTCAATGTTTGTGATAGGCAGGGCACCACAAAATTGCAATATAGTTATCTACATAGAAACCCTTGCTTCTGATGTATACATATTCAACTCAAGATAATTTAATTTACTGAGAATCTGCTGTACCGTAGGCACTATATTAGCAGTCTGAAAGCAGTCTGGATACACATTTACCTATAACTAAAAAATTAAACATACAACCATACTGTAAATGATCCATTTTATTCAGGCATTCCTCCAAACATGGATGTCTTCTCATTATTCAGCACTCGACCAGTTTGCACGATAATTTGCATTTACCAAGGGGATATCTGACTAACCCGTTGACAGAAGAGACCCAAGATGGAAGTGTTTCTTTAATCTTGCTACTGTTCTCTCAGCCTTCCCCCAGAAGGCAAATAAGAGCTCTCCTTAGCTCAGGTAGCTGTTGATGGATGTCTAACTATAAGTGGTAGGAGTCTTCTGAGCCGATCACGAAAGTCAAGGTCTGGTTCTGCTTTGGGTTACAAGCAGCCCAAGTCAAGTGTATGTGGCTTGTGGTATTTAAAATATAAAGATCGAGGAGACAACAGTGGGAAGGGCAGGGAAAGGGCATTCCAGACAGAAGGGACACAAGTGCAAAGCTCTGCAGGCTGAAGGAATGGGCCAGCCCGAGGAGCAGGGAGGAACAGGGGCTGCCTGCATGGTCAGTATGCAGTGAGGAAGGAAGGGCAGTGCGGGATGAGCTGGGCCCCTGCCGGATAACGTGGGGCCTGCAGGCCACAGAAAGAGCTTACATGTCAGACAGCAATTTGAAACCATCAGAATGTTTTAAGAAGAAATGACTGGATCCAATTATATTTTTGAAAGGGCACACAGTGGCTGCTAGGTGGTAAACGAGTGGTAGGCAGGCAGGAGAGGAGTAAGAAAGACCCGTGGGAAGGTTACTTCCGACAGTCCGGGGAGCAGAGGATGCTGGCAAGGAGCAAGAGAGCACACGCATAACTCTCAGGGACTACTGTCAGGGTCTGGGCAATGGCGGGTGATGTTCTACTTCTGGTATGAATTAAATGAGGATTCAAAGAAATCTTTTATGGGAAAGTAATGCTAGTACTCCCTGTCATTCTCCTGAACTACACTGTTATGTTTTTTTAAGGAAAGATGTCATTGTTTTCTTGCACAACCACTGAATAGTAACTGTTATGGACTGAGCGTTTGTGTACCCCCCACAAATTCATACGCTGAAATCTAATCTCCCATGTGATGGTATTTGGAGGTGGGGCCTTTGGGAGGTAATCAGGTCATAAGGGTAGAGCCCTCGTTAATGGGATTAGTGCATTTTTAAGAAGAGGCCAGAGAGCTAGCTTGCTCTCTTTTGGCCATGTGAGGGTACAATGAGAAATCAGCTGTCTATACCCCAGAAGAAGACCCTCACCAGAACTTAATGCTGGTACCCTAATCTTGAACCTCCAGCCCCCAGAACCATGAGAAATAAATTTCTATTGTTTGTAAGCCACCAAATCTACGGCACTTTGTTATAGCAACCCAAACTGATCAAGACAGTAACTAATACTTTCTTCTACATAACGCTGGTACTCAGGTGATGCTTTTTTTGAGTAGAAATGTGGTGGCCACAGGCATGTACTGACCAGCTATTTCTTCAAGACAGACTCTGCTATGAGAAGTGTAGTCAGTTGACAGCCTCCATCTGCCACATCTTTGTGATCCATCACAATATACACATCAAGACCCCACTTCTCCCAAACAATGACTGAGCGCATGGCACAGCTACTAGACCAGACCATTCCTGCCTAGTGTGTGACGCTTCTAATGAGCAATCTTTGTACTGAGACTACACATCAGCCTGGCCAAGCTTTGTCAGAGCCCTGCTGCAGTACAAGTCTCATCCTACTCAAAGCTTCTTCCTGCGTCCTGTCTTTTCACAGTCATAAGACCTGCAACACATATGAATGTCCTTCCCTCCTACACCTGCCCCTCTCCCCTTTGTCCTTCATAGGTGTGTCAATGAATAAATCCCTTATGCACCTAGTTCCAACTTGGCATCTGCTTCATTAGAGTCCCTGAGCTAACACCAGATGTAATTACAAATATTAATCTCATTATCATGCAACTTAGTGCTGCTATCTCCTGAAAAAAATCAATAAAACAATAACAAGGAAAATTCATTACTGACCAAAGAATCCCACAAGGAAAACGAGAACCAGTAAAAAGACAAGAGAAGTTCAGTTTTTAAGCTGGGAAGTAGATGAATGAGTGGTGCTTGATTTGGTATACCAGAGAAAACTGAATCCTAAAGTGATCCAGCAAGAAGGTCAAAGAGTAATTTTATTTTCCATAAGATGTCCTCAAAGTCTCAGGAACTGGTAGCAGCAATTACTTCTGGTATTGAGAGTGAAGGTGGGGATAAAAGATAGATAAGAAGTCTACTTAAGGACAAAATTAGAACTGTCCCCTTCCCCCAGGATTCCCCTTTCATTGAGTGAGTGGTCATGTCTCTATCTGCAGTAAGGTAAGGTTCAGTCCCCAACCCAGTAAAAGATTGAGATTTATGTTCTAGAGATAGCAAAGCAGAAAGACTCTACACTGAGACAAGTTGATGAAAATGTACTTCTTGACTTTCCCCGCCCACTTAAGTTCTAGAACACGGGAAGCTGGTGCCTACTGTCTATGTAGGGAATAGAAAGTATCTTTTATGGAAAATTCCACTCTACCAAGAGTAAAGATTTAAAGTACTGTCTCTGGGCTTCTGTAAGGAAATCACCTCATCAGAATCACGGCACAGGAAGACCACAGTCAACAAACAGTCTAGGACCCCAGGAGTTTCAATGAAGAATATAATATTAAAAATGATACAAAATAAGCAAGCATGAAAAAAATGGGTATTTGGAGGAATAAAAATAAGCAAAGAAAGTTTTTTTCAAAGAGATAAGAAGTCTATCAAGGAGAAAGAATGCCAGAGAAAAAGCATCTTCAGGAAATAACAAAAAAGCTTTTTGAAATTAATGTAAGAGAAGGAATTTTTTTAAACTTTTAATATAAAGTTTGGGAGATAAAGTTGGTGAAATGAGAAAAAGAAAACAGATAACAGTAGAAAGAGTAGCGGAATAGTAGAAAGGAAACAATCAGATAAATACTTCAAGACAATCCCAAGTAGAGGGAGATATGCCCCCAGATTAAAAGGGTTCAGAGACCACAGGACAGTGATAAAAAATGGACCTCAAAATACACCATCATGAAATGTTAGCTCTAACAACTAAAAGAGGATCCTATGATTTTGTAGTTAGAAAAAGCGGGTTTTATATAAAGGTGCTGGAATCTATGATAACAGATTTCTCAACAGTGCCTCTAAACGCCTGAAGACTATGAAGAAATGTCTTCAAAATTTTTTAGGAAAAATTATTTCTAAGATAAAAATTAGACATCCTGCTAAATTCTCAATTCAGTGTTAAGGAAGGGTCAAGATATCTTCGTGTGTACAAGGTTATACGATGTCAAAGTTATACTCACCCATATAAGCTGTCATATGTTCCTGAAGGAAAAAGAAGGCATGAGTTCTAGAAAATAGGAAACGAACTTGGAAGAGGTAAGTGAGGGAAATCAGGATGATGGTTAAGAGAAATCCCAGTAGAGCCACTGTGTAGCCCATATAGAGAGCAATCAATCTTGATTACAGTATATTAGAATGTTATGGAAAATCATGGCAGAAGATGAAATGGATAGATTACCAAATGACTATAAACATACTGAGAAACATACAGAGCTGAGGCAAATATGAAGCTTAACTAATGATCAATACAAAGAAAACAAAAAAGAAAGCAGACACATATCAACAAAAAATTATAAAGGAAAAAAGACATAGTATACTTTATGGCTCGGCTGTGACTAATAATTTCATAGCTATAATATCACACAGAAGTAAATACTGGACAGGAAACTGTAACTAGAATCCTGTGCTGAACCATAATGGAAAAGAATATAAAAAGGAATACGTATATGTAATGTGTGTGTGTGTGTGTGTGTGTGTGTGTGTGTGTGTGTGTATATATATCTGAATCACTTTGCTGTACAGCAGAAATTAACACATTATCAATCAACTATGCTTCAATAAAAAAAATTGGTCTAATAATAAATACCAAATAATTATCCTGGAAAGAAGGGGTTATAGGATTTCTGCAGTCAAGGGATAAGAAATAAATGAGTCAAATTCCCATATTCCACAGTGAGAGTTCAAGAAATAACTCTTAAAACGGAAAAATTAAGACAGTGATACTATCAAATATTCATTAAAGATATGTATATAAGTGTTGAAAGAATCTGCTAAAAGCGTTGGCAGTGATTTCCATGTGGGGGGCAGAACATGCGAGCAGGAAACAGCTGTCTTCAGCAATGAGACAAAAATGCAAGCAGAAAATCACCCCCCCTACACACGCACAATGGTATCTTAATATTCATACCATTATCCCTATAATTAAATTAGCCAATTAGGTTTGCCAAAGAAATTCTGCCCTGAGAAAATCTTGCTGCTATCACTGGGCTAGAAAATCCTGTAATTTTATTTTTAGCTTACTAATTTTGAATATCATTCTCTTTTTTTCCCCAAAGAAATATTCTGCACAGAAAAAATGAATATACATTGAAAAAAAATCTACGAAGATCCAAATCTTGAGCATAACTCCTAATTAATGGAAGAGGGGAAAAGAGGGGAATAAGAGGAGGTTAATTTGACCACACTCACTTCTGGTACGTAACTGCTTATTTTTTTGAGGATTTTATCTATGCCAAATAATCACACACACACATTTTTTTTTCCTTTTTAAGTATCAGGAAAACTCCATGGATAGAGCTGAGCTGCTCAGAAATTAATCATATCTACAAATATAGATGGAAAGATGCAATAACACTAATATAAATAGAGAAGGAATTCCCAAGACAAGGCTCTGAAGTGAAGTGCCTCTAGATGCCCCAGCAAACACGTCTCAGCAATCTTTTCAGGCTAATCTCTGACCAATCCCACTTACAAATAAAACGGCCAAAATGTTGGAATCTAAACTCCTTGTTTATATCCCAATAAGCCAGACTCTAGAAATGGAAGTAGAATTCGTTTCATGTATATTCTTTTCCTCTTCAGAGAAGGAGACTTGTTTAGGCTTTGGCCTGAGAGTATCCTATTCTGTGAAGAGTTTCCAAAACCAAGGACAGGGTGTGGTGAGCAATCCTGGCACTTCAAGCAGCTGAAGACACATGCCCTGTGGGATCTTGCCATACATCACACCCACATACTCTATTGTCATTAGTACATATTAGACAACACCACCACACCCTACCACGCACTAGTATTTTCAATTACAAAACCTCCTGAGGTTTCTGTGTAAATATCTTACAAAGCGTAATATGCAGGCCATTATTTATAAGGACTCTGAACAAAGACCTTGTGCTACCTGCCATCATTTCATCTGGAAACGAAATGAAAAAAGGGAGTCCCTGAAGATGCTGCAGGAGACCAAAAGAATGGAGCCGATCTCACAAATAAAAGAGATCTTTACAACTTCAGTTATGTATGTTTTTGGCAATACTGCATTGTTTTACATTTTGGTATCTACTAAAATTCCTTTCCATTGGACTATTTAACCCAAAAAGTAATCAATCTCGAAAGAAATATAGATTTGCACATTCAGAACAAGCTATCAGATTAGAACACAATGCTGTCCCATTTAACATGTCACCATGGGCACATCTAGAGGGAAAAAAAGAAATACCAGACAAAATTTGTGAGCTAACATTCTGTTCATATTTATTAAAAATCTCAATTGGGAAAACTTGGAACTTTATATAACTTTAAAGAGATTAAGAACAATTTGTCAATGTATACTTAAGTTTATATGATGCAGAGCTCCTAAGTGGTCACAGTGCCAGACTCTCTCCCCTCCCATGAATGAGTCAAGCCCTTTTGCTGGACACTGGGAAACTGTTCCTTCTCAAATGAAATAGATCCATCCTCCACATAAGCTGTGACATTAGCCTCTACTTACTTAGGAAGAAGGTGAATGGAATACTCGGTGTAGTAATTCACTTTACTGTGAATTTTCCATAAAGGTTCCCTTATACTAAAGATTCTACTGATTGATACAATGAGGTTTTGGGTTGAAAATGATGATCAGGAAAAGATGGTTTATTCTCCTTTGACTAATTTGCCAATGAAACAAATTGTCTACTAAGCACGCATCATTTCTGCTTCCTAAAGCAATCTCTATGTTTACCTCCAAAAAAATAGAGTCCCTAATTATAACCCCTGCCCTCTAGAGGAGATCTGGAAACCAGGGATTCCAATCAGCAACCTTTCCATACATAACCCTTACCCTAATTAATGACCATAATGACACAAGGATTGGGACTCTTGCCAATTATTAGCTTCATCTCTGTGTTCTGTTTCTCAACAAAGATTCAATAAACAATTCAAGACTTGCTGGAGTTTGAAAGCAAAAATCGAAGCCAAAACCCTGGGTATATTAAAACCATTCCTGCAACAATAACCGCCGACTGGGAAATGAACTAATCATTCTTGTTGTTCAACTAAGCTCCTAACTGAAGAGGCTGAAATCACAGCCCCCTCAAAAAGGAAGCACCAGCTTAGCTAACAAGAGAAAAGCATTTGCTGACCTTCAGGTACCCTCTGTTTCTGAGCTCCTCTGACCTACCCTCTCCTTCTACATCACATGCCTCTCATTCCTCCACGCCAGCATCTGATAGCTGAGCTTAGGATGGTGAATGGTGATGGGTGACTCATAACCCATCGCTTGTATTCCATTAGAAGAAAACAAGCAAGACAGAATGTCTGGTAACATGCCTTTTAGCTGGATAATGTTCAGTATTTTCCCTTACCTGTGCTTTTTAAAGGCACCAACTCCAACCAGAGCACTGTTTAGAAGGAGGTGAATCTATCTGTTAAAATCACTATATAACTGGAAATCTTTGAAACACAAGGAAGTCCTTGCCTCAAATTCTATCCTGTAGTTTATCACACTTTGTATACACTAAGTGATTTGAAGACATCTGTGTCCGTGAATTGTTCCTTTAACTATCTGGTCCTTTGAGTTCAGTATAAGCCTGATTAGGTGCAATGGAAAACTTGGAGAGGATAACATATTCACTCAACAACTCCTTTGTAGGATTTAAAGTACATTTATGATTCTTTCTAAGTGATAGCCCAAGAAAAGGGTTTATGTCAAACAATTCAATTAAATGTGATGAATGACATACAGAAGGATACAAGGATACAGGACATTTCCTTTAGAGTCAAAATAGAGTTGGTATGTGATGCACTGATACCAGAATGCCCTTCTAATGCAAGTTCTGTGAGTGGACGGGTTATCTACAAGCGGATGGTAACTACGGCAACTTCACACTGAACACCTGACTTCACAGAGGATAAGTGTCCAGTCTCATTTAACGTGACTCGGTCACAGAAAATGAATAAATGCTGTGATCTGAAAACTTTCTCCAGATGAAATCTATGTCTTAATCTACCAGTAACATCTGGATGCACTGATTTTTTCTCTGCCTTTCAGAAATATCTCTTTGTCCACTGGTAAAAGAATACTAAATATCCATGCCTTCAATTGCCTCATGAATTCAAGTGCTGGAATGCCAATTAATTAGGGTTGTGTAGACCTTCATTTGAAAGTTGTGAGATACACAAAGTTTTGCATACACAACAGCTATTTTTTGTCCCTTCCTTCATACCGAAATCGTTTTCCTCCCACGAGGGAGAGAACAGATGCAGATGTTCCTTTTCCCAGCTTCCCTTGCAGCCAGGAGAAGCAGTGTGGCCAATTCAGACATCCTGGAAATCTGCTCAGGGACTGCTGAGATAGAACTTCCTACTTATTATAAAGAGAGAAAGCATGAGGCTAGCTCTCTTCCCACATTCTTTCTTCTAATATTTGGGTGTTAAGTCATGCTGCTTGGAGCATGAGGGGAGAAAAATGTTAGCACTTAGGGTGACAGAGGAAATGGGAGGAGTTTGACTTCATAATGATATTATTAACCCAATGAACCTATCCCAGGACTGCTGTGACTCCAATCCTCTTCATATATGAGAGAACTTTAGACTTTTTTCTAAACAAGGTATGAATAATCTGAGTTATTTAAGCCACTTTTGATCTGGAAGTTTCTTGCTGCACAAAAGAAGCGATAGTTTAGAAATGGGGAGACGTAAGCCAATTTGAACCAATGCAACACCAGAAGAGAATTTTTCAGGGCTCCTGCGTCAGAGAACCCATCAAATGTGAGCAGTGAAGCATATTTCTTCAATTATCGCTGATAGTTGTCTGAAACCTTGAAATGAGCCAGCCTGAGAATGCGCCAATAGACTGAGGACGGCTGAGAGGAAAGATGAAAAGTATCTGTGTCACTGATGACATTATTGAGTTATTTAGCCAACCAATTCTATAGTCTACACTGAATCTTGGCTTCCCATTATGTGAAATCATTAATCCGTGTAAGGTTTAAGGAAATTTTACTTCTTGTTGTGGCAGGTTAATTGCATCGATAGTCTCAATTAATGACATCCCTGGGTCCATGTTCTTTGTCTTGTAGTTTTATAGGATCTGCCCACTCTGTGAGAATGGCTTTATTCAATAGAAAGTGACAAAAGTGAGGGTATGCTGGTTCTGAGCCTGGACCACAAGAGGCCTTGAGTGTCTCTGCTCTATCTTGGAATTCTTCCACCATCATGACTGCCAGCCTGGTCCAGCCCGTAAAGAATGGAAGAGCCTGGTCATCTCAGTTAAGGTCATCCTAGACTAGTCTACAACTAGCCGACACCCAAACATGAGAGAAAGCCAAGCCAAGGTTAGCAGAGCTGCCTACCCCACCACCAGCTGACCACGGACATATGAGTGAGACTGGCCAAGCCTGGAAAATCTGCCCAGCTGACCCATACACTCATGAGCAATAATAAATGTCCACTGTTTTAAGGCACAGAGATTTGGGATGCTGTATCAGGCACCAAGCGCTAACTGATTCAGTTACCCACGTTACTTGTGAATGAAAGCATCCTGGCCGATGAAGCCAGGCGGCTGAAGAGATAGGCAGGAGGATGTCCTTAAACATATTTTGATCAGGTGGGACATCTTTGAAAAGTTTTGATTAGGGAAACGATCATATTTGTATTTTAGACAAAACATTCTGGCATGGCCGTGGAGGATGGTATTGAGTAACAGCAGGTGACTAAACGTTTATTGAAAATAACCAAGCCCATGAAGGAAGAAGAATTTAATGTGTAAGACAACATGATCTAAAAAGAGGTATCTGAGCAGAAAAAAGGAAGAGAAGGTGAAGCATATAGGTTGGAGGTTGGAGGCATGTCCTGAGTCCCCACCACTGCAGGCACGTGGATCTGTAGCGCAGATCAGATGCTCAAAGTGAGGTCTCCAGACCAACAGCATCGTCATCACCTGAGACTTATTAGAAATTCAAATTCTCAGCTCCACCCCAGACCTACAGAATCAGAAACTGGGGATGGGTCCCCGCAATCTGTTTTCACAAGCCCTCCAGGTACTTCTTAAAGTTTGAGAACCACTGACCTAGGCCATGGGTAAGAAGCTGTTAAGGGATGCCAAATTATTAAGGACACCAACACTGATTTTAGATCATCTTTACCATAAGGACTGGAGCTGAGATGTCACCGGCTTTGTCTTAGTCTGCTGATATGAGGCTTGCTCCCAGGGTTACTCCTCTGGGTTCTAACTTCTCTGTGGACATGTTCTAGCAATAGCCATAATGTTCCCCATTGGTTCTGAGCTTCCTTTGTAACATGGCTCAGAGGAGCGACTTCTTGCGCCACAAGAAGAGGCTGAGGTTTTCCTGAACCATAAGCAGAGACTGGAGCGCAGAATGAATGTATATGCACAGAGAAACTGAATCTACAACATCAGAAAACTGATGATTCTGCTACCTCAAAGGGACCCCGGTCTGGTCCTCCACCTTCTGGCTGGGGAGGGGTCAATCATGTGCTGAATGGTCCTATCACTGAGATACCCTCCACGAAGGGCCTGTGTTGACCTCTGTAATTAACATACTATCTCTTACCCTATCCGAAATTATTTAGAGATGTGTTCACTTCCCAGTCTTCCTTAATTCTAGGGGCTGCAGACACATTAGTGATATAAGTCTATGAGAGAATTTGCAAGACTTAAAGTCTTAAATGCTATAAAACACAATGATTTCAGTCAAAAAAATGGAAGGAGTTGTGAGGAAATTCTATTGGTGAAAGAGAAGCAACTATTTTTTAAGTTATCCCGCGCATTACATTCTATGGAAGAGAACTCAGGAATCCTTCTCTACAGGAGGAATTAAGGATTGTGTTAGGAAAATAAGGGATGCACAACTGATAGGCAAACTTTAACTCAGCAAAACATCTACCATGGGGGCCAAGACAAATCCTATCTCTCAGCTCTTAAACCTAATGACCCACTGTTTTTAGCCTGACATCACAATAGGACAAAATTTAAAGAAAACTTGAACTATCGACAAAACCGGGCAGCAGCCTCCAGGATCTAGACAAGTCTCAAACCCTCTCCACTCACAGAAACATACGCATGATCTCATCCTTTTTGAGAAAGTTGGTTATTTTGTATATCTGAAAACAGAACTGGAAAAATTGTCGGTTGATCTATTACAGTCCAGAAGTGGTCAGATGCCTTTCACCTAAAGGGCTTCCACTGCAATCAGTGACCTGACAGGTCTAGAATAGTCTTTCTTGTGTGGATAAACTATACCAAGACTATAGGAGGGGACAATTAGTCTGGTAGAAACTCTAATATTATTATGATAAACACTGAACTAAGCTTCTACTTCTGAAATTTCAGTTTCCTCATCTATAAAATGAGGATTTTAATAATACTATCAGTAACAACATTAAATGAGCTAAAAAATACAAAACACTTAGAATATTGCCATAAGAAACACTTGACAGAAATTAGGCTATTATTAGTGTGGTGTATTGATGACATCATTGTTATTATTACTTAGTTTTGTTAGTGAAAGTATAATAGATAATTATGAAAAGTATTAGGAAGAAAAATTCAATAGGACACTGGGTCTCGACGGCTCTGTTATTTTGGGCACAGCTGAGCTTCACCGAGCAATTTACTGTAGTGGGCAACTGGGGCTCAAGCCCACTAGGTGACTCTGGGAGACATCGTACGAGATGATTCAGAGTTATCCCAAACGAGAGATGGAGCTACATTACTGCTCACCTACTCCCTTCCATGACTGGGTGACGGGTGTTCCCAGGCCTTTTCATTCCTGGCATTTCTAGCCTATCCTGCATGTGAGCTGCTCAAGTTCCAGTGTCCAGGGACATCCATGAAACAAAGAGTCACAGAGGCTTTGTGATAGGGAGCTGTTAGCAGGTCACATTTTCCAAAGTGCATGCACCAATACCTCCAACACACATTCTCTTCTGCATCATGAATGTAGAATGTGTTTGTAGCTGGAAGGGGGTCTACATTAGCTCAGTCCACCATGTTCCTAAATTGCAGCCAAGATAATTTGGTAGATAATTAAATACATTCTTCTTTGATCCGTTGCACCCACTCTATAGAGGCCTGAGAAAAAGTTCTTTCCCGTGTAGACATACAAATTTAAGAACAAACTGCTCTCAAAAGAAATCACTGTCTCACTTGACTCCAGAATCCAGGAAGTAGGTTAATGACACAGAACACACTTCTAAGAATTTCACAGCTAGAACAACAAGTGACTACCTCAAGAATATCTTGGTTTGCTTAAGAAGACTATATCATAGTTTCTTATTATATGCTCTAGGGATTACCAAATCTCTGATTAAGATTCAGTAGACTCCCGTGAATAAAGCAGCCACACAAATGTTGAGGTGCGTGGGCTACCATGTAATAGGCTAATACCCTCCATGTTCCAAGGAAAGAATCATCACATTTCTGCAAAATAAGCAACCCAGATTCACAATTCGAAAGGAAGTCTTCAAGTTAGAGGAGAGGAAGCGAAGAATAGGTGGGACACAGAGGATTTTTAGGTCAGTGAAACTACCCTGCATGATACTATAATGGTGGATACATGTCATTATACATTTGTCAGCCACCCCTCCCCTCCTTCAAAAAAGAAGTCTCCAAGGCTTACATTCAGTGGGACCAACAAATGTGTGTAGATATGTGTGTGATATGTGTGTAAGGATGGCAGGGGGAACATAAGGCTACGTGTATGGGAGACAAAGAGAGTGAAACAGAAGTTCTCACAAGCCAAAGAGCTGTGGCTTAGACATGCTCCTATTTCCAGCAGATACATTTCAAGACAAGTGGACACAAATGCTCAAATCTCTAGTTTTGAAGGAGGAAAAAATTTAGTATTTCATCTTGAACAGACCAAAGTACAAATAGTGCTTCCAACCCGAAAAGAAGTAACCCAGGAAGATACAGCCTAAAATAAAGTAGGGAACTATGAACTATCCACCTTGGGAGAAGCCAGTCCAGATAACTCAGATTCAAGATCTCACATGCTTTTCTTCAACAGGCTGGACAGTGAGAGGGGGGATGACATGCCAAGCAGATTCTTACGAAGTCTTGAGAAGCTGGGAACTACGATTAAAACCTTCAAGTTCTAGAACTCAGCTTTAATTGACTTTGAATTTTTTTGTGACTTTCAAAAGACACTATCATTAATATTCTTTACATGTTTAAATTAAACAGCAAGCCATGTTAATTACAGAAGAATAAGAAAAACAAGATTTAAAAAGTAGATAATTATAATCTCCTATAATCCCACCACCCAGATACGACCCTGGTAGTAATCTGATGTGTAGCTTTCATGGGATTCTCTGCCTATATATGTATGTGATTTCAATGGAATTCATTGAACATACTATTTTGTAAACTGTTCTTTGCTAAAAGCAGTATGGATGCAAAGTCAGAAAAAATTTTACTGAACTTCAACTCATAATCAGAATGTTGACTTGGATTAAAGAACTTTAGGAGGAAATACAGAGCTTTAAGTTAATGTTTTTTATTCAAATGCCATCTTTGTCTAAATCTTAATAGGAAGTATAAAACATTTATTCGGCAAAAACTAAATTGCATCGGAAGGCTAGATTGTGCAGAATTTCTCATATCTTGCTCCTTTTGTTTACTCTCACTCAGCCCAGAGCAGACTTCTGGTGCTCCACGATTCTTTCCACCCTTCTTTGCTCTTGCTCTTAGCTTTTCCCAACATTTTCTTGCTCAAAATTACAGCTTTCCAGCTAGCAGTTTGGACTACAACCACGGGAAGGCACCATTGTCTGGCAGCCTCAACGTGCGTTACCAGGAAGACTTGTTTTCCACTGTGTGTTTCCTTCTGTGTGCCATATCCACCCTGGCCGTCGTGCCAGGTGAAATACCAGCGCTCGCTGGTGTGGAAGATGGCTCATCCGGAGGCGATCATTTCCACCGAGGAAAGGGAGAAGGAAAAACATGTGTGGTTTCTGCCGCCTTCACCTTGGCAGAGACAAATGGATGTAAAACTGGGGCTAGGGTACAGCCCTCAGAGTTCTGGAAGATCAGCAAAGCCGCCTGAGCCAAGGAGGAACACCTGGTAGTTGTGTGCGGCAGTGACACCTCAAGAAAAATCACTTTCAGTCGTGCTCCTGATTATTTAACTGCTATGCGCAGGGGCCCAGCTCTCTCCCAAGTCAAACGTAAACGGTTTAAGGAAGCTGGTCTTTTCTCCCCTCCACTTTTACCGTACTAAATGTCTGACAGCCATTTTACTGTGTTTACAAATTATGAAAATTCTGGGCAGCTAATTATGAAAATACTGAGAAGCTGTATGAGAAGTAACTCTTGGAGCAGGTTAAGGCAGAGAACAGACCGTGAAGTCCTTGAAAAATGAGCTGCTTCGTCTCCATTTCTGCCAGTAAATTTTGGTATTCCAGCATATTGCTACGCTAATCTGGAACCAAAAAGAAAGAAATCAATAAAAAACTAAGAGCAGGGGAAGAGGCAGGTCGTCCATGCTTAGCAGATGGTTCGTTTCTAAGAGCTATACATTTCTCTTCCAATGGATCAGAAGCCAAAGAATCCAGGGAAAAATATGAAAGCCGAGTTTCATAACCGAATGAGAGGTGATAAATATCAAGTCCTCTGTAAAAAGGGACAGCCTTTCTTCAAGTTTGACCTTGCTGTTTTCACACCATCTGGAGAGAAAATCTAGTTGTCTTCCCCCATTTGTTTTATGTTGAATAAAATTAATGCATGTGCAGTAATCACAAAGAATATAAGTACATTCTAGACTGATTATAAAGTTGGTTAGATTTCATGATATATCATAATAATTTAATAAATGTTGTTTTTCTACAATGGCTTTCTTTCTTGCAGCAGATTTCCTTAGCTAACTTTTTATGTTGAGCAAACCTATAAAAAAATAGACTTATTGTCATTCTCCCTGTGTAGAAAAGATGAGTCGTGGCAGTCAAGTCAGTTTATGGATGGTAAAATAATTCTAGAACATAGCTCTTTTATGATCCAGTCCTATAATCTTTCCGTCAGAAAATGAAGTCTTCTGTTTAGAAAATGATACATAAAGTTCATTTTATAATCCATACTACAACTTTACTATAGTTGTTGTGCTACAAGACAATTTTTTAGAAAACTTTTATTGAAGTATAGGTGATTTACAATGCTATATTAGTGTCAGATGTACAGCAAAGTGTGTGTGTGTGTGTGTGTGTGTGTGTGTTCTTATTCAGATTCTTTTCCATTATAAGTTATTACAAAACATTGAGTAGAGTTCCCTGTGCTATACAGTAGGTTCCTGTTGGTTATCTATTTTATGTATAGTATTATGTATATGGTAATCCCAAACTCCTCATTTATTCCTCCCCTGCTTCCCTTCAGTAACCATAAATTTATTTCCTATGTCTGTGAGTCTATTTCTGTTTGGAAATAAGTTCATCTGTATCCTTTTTTTAGATTCTCCATACAAGCAATATCATATGGTATTTATCTTTCTCCGTATGATAATCTCTAGGCCCATCCATGTTGCTGCAAATGGCATTATTTCATTCCTTTTTATGGCTGAGTAAAATTCTCTCTATATATTCTGTATATATATATATGTAATATTCTATATATACATATATATACCACATCTTCTTTATCCATTCCTCTGTCGATGGACATTTAGGTTACTTCCACGTCTTGGCTATGGTAAATAGGGCTGCAATGGTCTTTTGCGTTTCAATACAAATTAAAAAATTTTTTCTCCTACTTCTGTGAATCATGCCATTGGTAATTTGATAGGGGTTGCATTAAATCTGTAGATTGCCTTGGGCAGTATATTCAATTTGACAATATTGATTCTTCCAATCTAAGAACATGGTATGTCTCTCCACCTGTTTGTGTCATCTTCAATTTCTTTCATCAACGTCATAGTTTTTTGAGTACAGGTCTTTTGCCTCCTTAGGGAGGTTTATTCCTAGGTATTTTATTCTTTTTGATGTGACGGTAAATGGGATTGTTTCCTTAACTTCTCTTTCTGATCTTTTGTTGTTAGTGCATAGAAATACAACACATTTCTGTGTAGTAATTTTGTATCCGGCAAGTGTACTGAATTCACTGATGAACTCTACTAGTTTTCTGGTAGCATCTTTAGAATTTTCTATGTATAGTATCATGTCATCTGCAAAGAGTGACAGTTTTACTTCTTTTCTAACTTGGATTCTTTTAAATTTATAAGACAATCATTAATACTTCATAATGCACTGAAATCATAAGCGAATTCTTTGTAGCATTATTATAAGCAGTCCCTGAGTTATATTATGCAAGTTAGAGTCTCATATGTGGATCTAATATAATATGCATCTTAAATTCAGAATCTTGTGATAGTTATTAATACTTCTACAATAAATCCTGCTATTTTCTTATTCTTCCTGAACTAGTACATTTATAAACTGTAAACAAAATAATAAGAATTTTATTAATTGATAAAGTGTAAGGTATGATCACATTTTCAACTTCCCCTACTGTTTGTTTCAAGAAACAGGATAAGCTCTGGTCCTGAGCTCCTTTTTCAATATTATAAGCCAAGAAATTTACTAAGTTTTCGTTGACTTTCCATTGGCAGAAGGCTTTATAAAAGCTGCGATTTATTTAAAGTATGGAAAGGCAAGGAGCACACACACTAATACCTGTGAAAAAGTGAAAAGAAAAAGGATGAAGAGTGAAAATAAATGAACTCTCCATGCACATATTATTTGACTGAAATACATAGCTATGTAAATAATTTACACCTTATATCCTCCAGTTACCTTTCAACTGGGCATCTGTATAGATATGGATACATATAATTTGAGTACCCTTTTAACTGGAACATCATAGATACACAGGCCGACCCTGTAGATATTTTGGGTTTGGTTCCAGACCACCAAAAACAAAAAAAGCGAGAATTGCAATAAAGCAAATCACAGGAATTTTTTTTGTTTCCCAGAGCATATAAAAGTTGTTTATATTAAATGATAGTCTGTGAAGTGTGCAATAGCATTATGTCTTAAGGAAACAATGTACATTCCTTAATTTAAAAATACTGCTAAAAATGCTGACCATCATCTGAGCCTTCAGTGAGTAGTAACATCAACGGCCACTGATCACAGATCACCATAACAAATATAATAATAATGAAAAGGTTTGACATACTGTGAGAATTATCAAAATGTGACACAGAGACACGATGTGAGCAAAGGCTGTTGGAAAACTGGTGCCAACAGACTTGCTCGATGCAGGGTTGCCACAAACCTTCAATTTGTAAAAAAATGCAATACCTGCAAAGTGCAATAAAGTGAAGTGCAATAAAATGAAGTATGACTATAAATTAAAGGTCATAATGAAGACCAATTACTTTTATGTCTGCCATACTGTCCTGTTTTAAAAGTCTAGCAACTTTCTTAATTCTTCTTGGAGCTTAAAAATCATCCTTTTACATCAATCCTAGAGTTTATCATTTGAACGCAAGCAGTTATATAGCTTGAAGAATTCAAATTGAACATTAGAATGCTTGTCCATCTTCAGTCTTCAGGCATCCTTCCCACTCTTTTTTTTTTTTTTACAGATACTAGTTTGTCAGTTTGCTTACTTGCCAGTGCTGTCAATACATTACAGGAAATAAATCGACTGAGCCCCAAATTTTTAATTCACTCAGAACAGCCAGGGACATATCTAAAATATTATGTCAATCTTTGGCATCACGATCTCCTTAGCAAATTCAGCCTACCCCTTTCCATTCCAAGCTCATCCCTCATGATTGTGAATACAGAAATGAAATGAGACTTAAAAGAATTGTGACAGAATTTGGTATATGGCCACTAATGACAGTTGATATATCAGAAGTTTTTATTTGAACAAACCATTGATTTGGAAACTGGAGTAAAAAGAGTCAGTCACAGAAGAACAAAAGAACTAATTGTGCTTCCTTGATGCTGACATTCTCTCACTATTTTGTCACAAGCTGGGATATCATCCGCTGATTATTGCTTCAACTACTACTTATTTACCTGATTTTGATACATGGAGACAGTATTCAAGTATTAGAACATAATAACCATCTTTCTCCTTTGGGCTAGACATGCTAAGTTAAGCAAAATTTGCCTGTGTTTAATGCCAAAGGAGTACAAGGTGAAAACAGTCCCGAGTTTTCTCTCTCTCCTTCTCCCTCTTGCTCTCTCTGAAAAGGAAGTGCTCAATGGAATGAGACAGCTAGCTGCGTCTTTTTAAATTGCCGTAATTCACTTGTTTTACATTCTTTCTGCTAAGGTATAATTTAAAGATCAACAGTGCACATCTACCCACATGGAAACTTCTCGAGAATTCGGGAATTGACCAAGAATGCGTGGTGCCGTATCATCCGCTACCCGGCGGCACTGGGAAGATACAAGCTATCAGCAACCCTTTCAGCAGCTCAGCCTCACGAGGCAGAAAGGATGCTGCCTAAGGACAGAGAAACCATCTGCAAAACAACATACCCATCGCTCTATGGGCACAAGTTAAACCCTGAGTTTTCAAACAGGGCTTCTTTCTTTGTCTTACCACCAAATCCTGATGGTTTGGAATTAGATCAATATTACCCTGCCATGCATCACATTTTGTCTGCAATTGTTCAGTACTAAAATATACAAATTTTCATCATGATTTAAAAATGAATGCCTCACTAGCTAAAACTCCATGAGTATGTAAGCTGCGTACCTCAAGCATGCTGTAGGGGATTCAGCCAACTTTTCCTGTATAGGGCAACTTAATAAATAGTGTAGATTTTGTAGACCTGGTACTGTTGAAGCTACTCTACTCTGCATCTGTAGTGCAAAAATTTGCTAATCTCTGGCCTACGATATTGTCTGGCACCTAATAAGCACTTATTAGGCACCTGCTGATTACAGATAAAAACAAGGCCAGTTAGTATCTCAATGAGTTTAGAATAGCCTGACATCATACTTTGATTCGCACTAGGCTCTGATAGGGCAGGTTAGTCACAAGCTACTAACTAGACCAGGTAAGTAATTGTCTTAAAGTTGTCTGTACTCAATACCCATAGGTCTTAACACTATAGCATCAGTAGTTTCTGGACTAGACAGTGCAGAGTAACATATAATCAAAAATTGAAATGCCAGTGAAAACGACTGGAAATAGTTACTGACTGTCCTCTGCCATCTTCTCCACAGATACCTCCTCCTTCTCTTTTCTCCTCCTTTTTCTCTGTTCTCATCTTCCTTTGTCACCTCTTTTCTTTACTTCCCCCTATTATATTCTTCTCTTCCAATAGCATTGCCTCTGTATAAAATCATCATATATAAATGTTTCCTCGGGGATTCTCTTCTATAATCCTTTTCTTCTTGTCTCCTCTCCTTTGCAAACACCAGCTACTGTAGAGATCTCCAGTCTGCCATCCCCTTACAACACTGGAAAAATTAACAAATATGTCTGAACCCTCCTCTCTACCCCTCGCAAATGTTTCTATTTTCCCTCATTCTCCCTTGTCTTTAAAAAAATGCATCCCATTTTTTTTAAAGACAAGGGAGAATATCCCATTCCTTTACAATTTAAGTTTTTCTCACAATTTCTGACTCCATTCTTTCTAGTCTCCTCTGACTTAGATCTTACCAAGTCAATCATTCTTATATATATATATATGTACATCTCCATTTTTTTTTATCACTCTAGCTTCTTTCCCCTAACCCACAACATCTTAAAGTCTCCTTTATTTTATTTCAGAGGGTCAAGACAGTTTTGTCAAGTCTGCATCTTCTATCTCCTGCCTAAACTCCCTCCCTCCCTCCATCACAGCCAAGCTCCTCTTCTTGGGTCTCAGCCCTCCTTTTCCCCCAGCCTCTGCCTGGCCCGTCTCCTTCCCTCTCATTGTTCTCAGTATGTGCTTTAGTCCAATGACCTCCAAGTCTATAGCCCACTCCGACGCATCTCCACAGTTCAGATCTAAACATTCAGCTCCACAGAGTGTTTCCAGATGGAGAGCTCATCCACTGACCGTACCCTAAAATTAACCAATCTCTTTTCCCCCAACGTCTTCACATCTGCTCTGTCTTCAAACCTGCTTTCATCTCCTTTCTCATGACAAAATCAATCGGAAAGGCTTCCCAATAGTGTCTGTTTGTGCACTGCATGCATTCCCTTTTTCTTTAAACTCTACTACTGCTGCCCTAAACTGTATCTTCTTTTTTTCTTCTCTGGTATTTTTTCAAGAGATTTCTCACCGGTCTCTAAGTTCACAGTCTTGCTTTTCCAGGACACTGTCACACTGTTACTAGAGTCAACTGCCTTATATGAAGTTCATATCATATTATACCTCTCTTCAAAAAGCTACTTATACCTTTCTATCCTTTACAGTGTGAACCAGAATGTCCTTATTCATCGAAATTAAAGATTATCTCCAGTGTGCAACCTAATTATTCATTTTATCTAGCTTCCACTCACTCATTATTCCAATCACACTGATCCAGTCTCCAAAACTAATACTATGTAAATAATTTTTTGAATTAAAAGTATCCTTTATATTGAATATGAGTAACTATTTTGGAGAAATATAATGGCATACCTCAACATTTATTTTCTTTCTTTGCATGTAATCTTCCTCCCCTTCTGTACATGTAAACATATTTTACCGACCATTTAATATTCTGATTTCAATCATCACAAATATTTCATGTTTCTAGACGGTCATTACCCATTACCCATTAATGCACTAGGTAAGCCAATACAGTGAGGTCATGCTTGCCCTTTTCTGCTTAGTCCTGACACACAGCAATGAGCTGTTTCCATCACCATCACCATCGTCATCATTGTGTTATCATGCTTCAGATGGTTTGAAACTTTTAAACCATTATCTTCTCGTTGAGCCTGTGCTCTCCCTTCAGCTGATCTGTTGTGGAAAGTGCTGTAATAATATCATACGCATATACCCAAACTGATTTTACATTTTGTTAAAAATATTTATTCAAGATAAATTCCCAGAAGGAGAGTTAGAAGATCAAAGGAAATGAACATCTTTGTCACATCAAAAATGTTCACGCCTTGCTGACATTCACTATTCTGTTCCCTTATTTTAGAATACCACCTCCAGCCGAACACTCAAACACCTCAGACATTCTCTTTCTCTCTCTCTCTTTGTCTCTCTCCTGCCCATCAAAAGCTTCATCTCCTGCTCGTATGCCTCTTTCTCCACACAGCTTACTATGGATTCCTAACAGGATCAATTATGCTTTACTTGAAGCAAATTACTAAGTCTCTCTTCGTCTCCATTAGACTGTTAAATAAGGATAAACCTAATTACTACATCACAGAGTTGTTAAATTACAGGTCACCTGAGGTGATGCCTGGAAAACAGTAAACATGTATTAGGCATTAGTTATCTTTATAATTATATTATACATATATATAAAGTACATATATTATATATTAAGTCTCCCCAAGTACAGCAAGCTCATTAGGAGCAATCAGCAACAAAGCTTATGAAGGTGTCCATCTCACCCAATTGTCCACACAATAAGTGACAAAGCAAGTGCCATGTTAACCACTGGGCGGGTTCTGCTCTTTCCTCGGCATATGTCTAGACTGTGGACATCTCCTCCCAGCTCTGTCCACACTTAGTGATATCACATCAGTAGCCTGAGACTGGCCATGGTGGGGGTCATTTACACCATGGAAAATGGCAAATGCTACAAATCCGGGCTTCTTTTTTCTTCCTGAAGAGCCAGTTCTTAAAATTTTACCAGCATATCTGTGCTTCTAGCCTGCATTCCATCCCTGCCTTTACATCAATTGGTTTGGTAGGAACACTTCTCAGTAATAGGATGTGAGCAGAAGTGGCATGTGTCACCTTCTGGAAATAGCAATGAAGCACAAGTGTTGCCTCTGCCATATTCAATCTCTCCCTTTCCACATCAACAGCTACAGAGGATCCAGTTGTATCTCCAAAACTACTGGAACTTAATGAAGAATCCTGGGTGCCTGAACTGCTTTGCGGAACAGAGAACCTCTTCAAACCCTCACGGGGTTGTGATATAATTGAGAAAAAGCAATTGAGATATTGGGGTGGTTATTACATCAATCAGTCTACCATAATACTGTAAGCATCCCATGACATTCAGATAAGCAAGCAGTCATTAAGTCAAATGAACACTGGTTGGTCCTCAGATGTGACCAGCCAAAGACTCTTTAGCTTAAATAGGTGTTATCAAATTGGCTAGCATTAAAAAAATACCATAGGGCAATATATCTAAATGTATGCCTCCTCTGGCATTACGCAACCAACTGACTATCTCTGGTGTCAGCTAGCATGCTTAAATCCATTAGAACTGTAATTGAAACAGTATGCAATTATCTCTACATTTTCAAGTGGTTCAGTTTAATTCCACTAAAATTGCATCATGAAATTTGGGCATTTTGAGAGATTAAGAGTATGAATATGGGCGTGAATAAAGTCTCACTTTAAAATCATGTTTAAAATCATAAAATCATCCAACACTCAATGGCAAAGCACAGGCTGTAAACTTATTATAATCACTAAAAAAAAGAATATTCATTCCACATCACTGAATTTATGAATGGAGAAAAACAGACATGGACAGGTCTACTCTACGGATTTAGCATAAAATATTTCCTCTCTGGAAGAAATCCTCAAAAATATTAAGTTAAAAGGACGGATTAGTAGTGCCTACATGGAAGTAAGCCTTCTCTCCTGGAGCCGTTCAGAGCACTGCTTACTCCTCACAAGTCGGATCAGCTCTACCTAGCAGGTCACCCATTGACTCCAAAGGGCTGAAGGATTCAAGACAAACAAAATGGTTGCCTTCTGGTCTAGAACACTGGGTGCTCCCATACTGATTTTCTGTGAGTGGCTTTTTGTTGTTGTTCTTAACGAAAAGGTGAGAATGCTGAGTAACTGCCCAGGGGACAGATATTTGAAAAGATTTCATTCTAGTAAGTGATCAGCGTTCATGCTAAGGCACTGCAGAAAAAGTCTGGATCAAGGGAGGATAAATGCCAGTGGTTACATCCACATGTCCTCCTGGTGATGAGGACAGTTGCAGTGAAGCCAGCCAAGCTTACCAGGAAAATACCAAGTTGATTTGAACATGGCAAAAAGTTGAGCTCCAGAAATCAATTCCTAACTCCCTAGTAATTCAAAGATTGAAGGCTGCTTATGTGTAGAGAAATATGTGTTGCCTCTCCCTCCTGAAGTGGCTGACATTCTCTTTTCTAAAACCCATGAGATAGCTGCTCTCTTGGGAAACTTTTGGAAATAGAATGTTATGCTATGAGTAGAGAGGACACATAGGCTACTATTCCTGAACATGTGGAAGAACTATATTCTATATAGTGCATGAAATATCAGTTTGGCCGGCACCATCTAAAGCTAAATTGATCCATATGATTGGAATTGTGCCCAGACCCTTTAACCGAAGGGGGTTGGGGGAAGGCATCATTTTGAAATTAGCATTATCAATATGGTAATACATTCTGAATGCTAGTTGGGCCTGACATAGGAAGTGATGTAATAAGAGAGTGCTTACTGCTCCTGCCCCTTGAACAGGAAATATTTTCCTTGAGGAATAGAATACTTGAAAACTGCAGATTGCATTTTAATATTAACCAGATTTCTACATTAAACATGATTTCCGAGAACAATTTGATTTTTCTTTTTTTTTTCTCTTTACCCCCACTGCGCCCCTCAAGCAAGTGATCAGAACTGTGTTCAACCACGGGCAGCTCCTGGAATGGACCAGGGCTGCCTGCAATTTAAATGTCAAACTTTGTGCCGTTGAGCGGCAGGGACTCTCACTCAGCAACACGTGTCACTCATTGCTCGCCTGTCGATCATTATTGCTTCTTGATGCATTCAGATTGCTACAAATTCTCTCCTGGTTTCCTTGATTGTCTCCAAGTGTGAAATTTCAAGGCCTGTGTCTTCTTCTTCATTATGTTTTAGACAAGTGAGTGTAATCACCTTCTAGAACAAGCAAGAAGCAACAAGAAAATGACTGAACCTGTTTTAAATTTTGAAAGAAGCAGAGAGTAGTTTTTTGAGCTCCTAGAACTAGTTTCTGCAACTATAGCTGCAGAGTCAAAATACGTTTTTTTTAAAAACTGGCTGAACAGATCTATCCCCAGTAGATACATACACAAGAATTTTAAGCTACCAAAAATGGCCTCTCTCAGGGCAGATTTGACAGCAGTGACAATCCCTGATTGGTTAATGGAAGCACTTCAGGATTTATCAATTCTGATTGCTATCATCTTTGGCAGCCAGTAAAATAGTGGAATAAAGCCAATTTAACCACAGTTGTGCAGGGACAGGGAAGGGTGTGGAAGGACTGCTACAAGCAATGTGCTGTCGTTCTTGATTTGTTGAAAGAAGGTGGCTGCGAAATGGGGGCCACAAAGGAGGATGAATAAGGAGAAAAATATAGAGAGTTGCAAGGTAATAAACCAGAAGCATGAGTATTTGCTGCATGTAATGACATACATGAGGATAACTGTCACCTAAGAAGATAATTAGGGATAAATGGTTATAAACAGAGTTTTTATCATTTTATATAACTAAATAAGAATTTGTACTAAAATGAGTGAAAGAAGGAATTAGGAAAACAAAAAGCAACCCTGAAGTCTCTCTGAGGATCTAGGAATACCCTATACCAACCCTCACCCTCAGAAAAAATGGTGGTGTGATGGGCAAGGGAACCCATAAGCCAAAACTGTCAGCAGTCACTGGCTCTTAGAGTTATTCTTCAACAACGCCACAGTCAAGGGGGAGAAGCAGTTGGTGGCATTTGCCTGAAAAGGGCACCACCTCCTCTCAGCAGTGGGATTTCACTTTTCTAGCAGAAAGAAGAGATTTCAACAAGATTTTCAGATTTCAAACATTAGAGACGCCTGAGAGTAAAACAGCACTGCTTTTTAAAAATTATCTATTTCAACTCAGCATAAATGCCTCAGAGCTGCCTATTCTCCCTTTCTATATTCATCCTAAATCTAGCTTTATATAAGAAGGAAGAAATCTAACATTTGTAGACAACCTACTATGGGATGGACTGCATGTTTTATACGTTAAATTTCACGACATCCTTCATCTAATCACCTTATGAAATAGATATCATCCCAGTTTTCAAAATGAGAAAACAGGCACTGAAAGGTCAAGTATCTCTTCAAGAAAGCACAAAATATATTTAAGGTAATAAGACAAAGAAGCAGATTTTGAACTCAAGGTTGCTTGAATCAAAGATTAGTGCCCTTTTCATTATATTACATCTACTATCCAGATTAATCTGCTTGCGGTATGATCTGATAACTGGTGTTACAGTAACTAGTACTGGGCATCTGTGCTTTAACGCTCTCAGGCTGTCTCTCTGCACTGACACAACATCCAAAATGAACCTTTTGTAGTGATATCCATTCCTGACTCTGATCAGCTGCTCTGCTAGTAAGCACTCCATTCTCTGTGCCTACAGTCAAAGTCCTCCACTAATCCCCTGTTTTATTTGACTGAAGACCCTGCTTGGGCATACATCATCTTTATAAAATCATCAATCTTCCCTTTACTCTAGTGGTTTATGCAAAGTATAGGTAAACATCCATGATAACTGCCTCTTGTCTGACTTTTCCACTGACTGTTTGATTCCATACACTGCTCCCTCCACATACATCTGCAGTTAGGAAGACTACAATTCTAGAAGCAGTTGGTACCTGTAGATAATGTTCTATCAGAGCTTCTATCAGAATTTCAGATAGAAATTTAATTGTTTAATGTTCAACTGTCAAAACACTTGAAGCAAAAACTGACAGAAGAAAAAGGGAAAAAAAAAGACAAGTACATAATTACACTTAAGTATTTCAATATTTCCATCTTAAAACTTGGTAGAATATATAGGTAGAAATTCAGTAAGTTGACATAACTATCCACCAATTTAGTCTAGATCTATGGAAAAACAGACCCCAAATTCACAGAGTACAAACTCTTTACAAGTACACATGGACTATTCACCGCTATAAAGCATATGTTTGGCTATAAAATAAGTATCAGTAAATTAACAAGGATTGAAACCAAGCAGAGTATGTTCTCTGACTACAACTGAATTAAATTAGAAAATAATAACAGAAATATTTCTGTAATATACTCAACTATTTGGAAATTAAAGAACATACTTCTAAATAATTCACGAAGAATTCATAATTCTTCTAAAAAATCATAGGGTAGAGTAAATATTTCTAACTGAATAAAAATGAAAACAAAACATATCAAAATCTGCAAGATATAGCTAAAGGAGTGTTGAATGAAATATGTGGTTTTAAGTGTTCACATTCATTAAAAAGTCCAAAATCAGTGATACAAGCTTCTACCTCACGAATTGAGGAAAAAGGAGAGCAAATTAATCCAAAATAAGTAAAAGAAAGGAAATAATGAAGATTAAAACAGAAAACAATGACACAGAAAATACAGAAATAATAAAGAAAAAACTCAGTGAAACCATAGCTAGTTTGTTTTAAATGAATAAAACTGATAAGCCTCTACCCAGACTGATCACTAAAAATTATCAAAATCAGGTATAAAAAGGAATATAACTATACAGTTGTCAAGAAATTAAAGGATAATACAGGAATATTGTGAATAATTATGCTAACAAATTTGAAAACCTGGATGTAATGGACAAATACTCTGAAAAACAAATTTGCCAAAATTGACAGAAGAAGAAATCAACCATTTAAATAGCCCTCTGCCCTCTATCTATTAAGTAAACTGAATTTGCAATTAAATATCTCCCCGCCCCCCAAAAAATTTCCAGACCCATATGGCTTTACTGGTTACTTCTATCAAAAACTTAAGAAAGAAATAAAACAAATTCCATGCAAAATATTTCAGAAAGAAAAAATAAACAACATTTTCCAACACATTAAGGCAAGTATTGCATTGATAACAAAACAATAAAAGAATATTACAAAAAAGAAAACTGTAGATCAATACTCCTCACACACATAGAAGCAAAATTTTCAAACAAAATTTCAAGAAACTGAGTTCATAAACTTGATGATACACCATCATTAAATGGATTTTATTCCAATAATATAAAATTGGTTTAACTTTCAAAAATCAGTTGATGTAATTTACAATGTTAAGAGAACAAAAGAGAAGAACCACGTGACCATCTCAATAGATGCAGAAAATAAATTCAATAAAATTAAACACCTATTAATTACAAACATCCTCAGTAAATTAGGAATAAAGGGGATCTTCTTCAACTTTAAAAGGGTGTCTAAAAAAAAATTATGCAGCTAATATCCAACTTAATAGTAAAAGACTGCATATTTTCTACCTAAAATTGGGAACAATGCAAAGTTTTCTACTCAACATTGTATTGAAATTCCTAGCCAATGCAATAAGACGGGAAAAAAGGCACAATGATTGGAGAAGTAGCACTCTATTCACTGATGACATGAATCATATACATAGAACTTCCAAAGAAAAGCTAAAACAAAGCTATGAGAACTTAATAAGTGAACTTACCTGGGTCACAATGAATAAGGTTAATGTAATGGATTTCTATATACTTTCAAAAAACCATTGGAAAATAAACTTTTAAAAACTGGGTAATATTTCACACAGCTAATTTTCACGTATTTCAAACAAACTATGAGATATGAAAAATGTATTTTGACAAGATCAAGAGATTTAGAGGATATAAGAGAATCAAGATAATACAGATTAGGAGAGACATCCTCTCTTAAGGGCAGTTAAGCATGCCCCACAATTATCACTTGAAAACCCAACAATATAGACATTACTCTCATAAAAAAGCTGAAAATGAAATATAATGACAGGCCCGTGTTTCTACCAATTAAGAAAGGTAATATCACTTTCAGTTCACTGAAACTGAATTCCAGCGTGTGAGACATTAACGGCCAATCAGGAGAGAGATGCTATATATATTAAGAAGTTCTGGAGAAAATAATACTAATATGAGCCCTAAATCAGTTATGCTAAGGGATCTAACATCATTTCAGCACCTGTAATTTGTCATTATTATTAAGCCATGAAGTGAAAAGGTGAGCCAAATGGTACGTGCTTTCCAGTGGTAAGTTTTTGTTGGAATGAGATACTGGGCCACCAGAGCCGCTAAAATATTTTTTAATGAATTCATAAAGAAAATCCAGACACTTAAAAATAACAAGGCCTACAACAGTGCATTTCAACAGAGTTTGCTGACGGGGAATCAATATTTTTCCTTGAGACTTACTTCCTCTGATTCTCTCTTGCAGATACAGACATTAGAAAGTAAAGAGATCATTAGTTTCCTCTTAAACATTAATGAGTAAAAGGCAGATGTTTCAAATTTAAGGCCTATATTTATGATAGAGCTGCTTCTCAAACAGGCAACTTTGCTTCATATGCTTCAAGGAATGTAGCAGCAGGAATTATTTTTCATATATTCCATAAGTAAGTAGAATGACAAACATGTACAGAAATTTTATCACCAAGTTAAAATGATCACAGCTGTGAATAAATTATTAAAATCATATTACAACTCCAAAGTTTTATTTTCCATTAAACCTCATGTAACAATGATTAATTATTCCTAAGAAACGCCAGGTAATACAGCTACTACTACTACTGCTAAGAATAATAATCAACACTTTGCTTATAATAAGTATTTACTTTGCACCACATGCTATGCTGTGAAGCATCCAATCCTCATGGTACCTTCATGAAGAATGTATTATTATGATTATGACTACTATTATTACTATTCCCCATCTGGGAGGTAAAATAATTGAGGTATAGAGAGTTTAAATTATCGCCAAGGTCATGTAGCTAGTAAACAGCACGGTTGACTGAAACTAACACAACATTGTTAATCAACTATACTCCAATATAAAACAAAAAGTTAAAAAAATAGTATGGTTGAATTTCATAAACAAGTTTGTCAGGGTTGAGATTCACAGATAAGCATGTCATATTCTGAAGACTAAGTTCTTGAACACTATGATATTCTGTATAACAGAGAAAAAAGGAAAATACCTAGAAATACTACACATTCTGTAGCTTCTCCCCTATCCTTTTGTGCTTGGTGCACAAAGTGAAAGTATAAAAAGGCACTGCGGCAATTTGGAATTAAGAAGTGAGCCTCTACTCTTTCAGAAATTAGAATCTGCTGTGTAAGAGCCAATTGCTAAGACTTTTTCAAGTTACACAATCTTATTGGAATAGTCACATAAAAAGTAATTAGAATGGATCAATCCTATTAGAGTCTATCTGAAAAAGGTTTCTAGATATAAAGTTCAGAGGTTCATATTTACTTACATACACACACACACACGCACACACACACACACATTACCCTTTCTTGCAGTTCCTTGAGTTAGTATACCATAATTTCAAATAACCACACTTTCTACATTCTTGGTTTCCAGTTAAGGAAAAACAGAAAAAAACAATTCAAAAAAATTGCCTTGGAGAAGTGAAAATCAAATCACTTCTAAACGCATATAACAGTAGGGAAGGTGACTGTCATGGGGGAAACAGTCCTGGGGTGAGTATGGGAAAGAAACTTTGCTAATGGCTAACTAACTGCCTTAAAGGCTAATTATTCATGTAGAATTACAGAGACAAAGCTGAAAGGATCCCTGAGGAAGTCTGAATCCCTCCCTCCCACCTCCATGGTACCAGGGAGGCTTTATCCAAACAATTCTAGATAAATGGGTCTCTTCTTTGTTTTAAGGAAATCTCCAGGGTCTCAGATTTCGAAATTGCCCTCACTTGCACATTCCATATGTTTTCCCCAACTTTCATAAATCTCTCTTTTTATTAAGTAAATCTAACTTTCCCATATGAGTACTGGGTTTGGAGGAGAAATATTATACAAGCTTTCTCTGTTTCCCCAAAGTTCCAACATAACCATAGGAAAATACTTGTGATCTTGCAGTATCTAGAGGTCAAGGGATTCCTTGACCACCTTTTTTACCTACACGTATCAACTCTCAAACAAAAACACTCACAGACACACAGACACACAAGAGGTCTTCCCTGATGAGCTTTTTTTTTTACCTTAACATAAATTCTGGAATCACTTCATTCAGAACCAATCCTACTCTGTTTCCAAAGTGTGATCTTTGGAACGCAGAGCGCATTTTTCATATTCACTAGTGTTATTTATTCAATATACATATTCCAAGGTTCCTTTCCAAGGTTACTGAATCAGAAATTGTATGGACTGAGCCCTTGAACCTGGAATTTTTAACAAGCTCATTTAGCTTTTCCTATATCAATTAAACACAGAGACATACTGAGTTAGCTTAACATCAGATATCACCCAGCTCTTGTCTAGAAAGGCTTCTACTTTCTTTCTGGTAGGAAATTCTGAAGTGCTTAGAAACCTCAGTTTCTCTGATGAACAAAGATTACTGTGGTGATCGTTTCACAGTATGTGCAAGTCAAGTCATTATGCTGTACACCTTACACTTTTGCTGTCTGTCAATTATATCTCAATAAAACTGGGAAAAAATTAAATTTTGAAAAAGGCAAACTGCATGATTGCCTAAATGTGCTGTCCAGAGAGAGTTTTGAGGCCCAGGGAGGGGAAACCCATATCCTTGAGTAGAGGAGACAGAATTAAGAATTAGGAAAGGCTAACACAGCTAGAATTCATAAGACAGAGTCCCAGTGAGTGGTCTGGGAATCCTCAGAGGATTTCACCCGAGTCTTCAGCAGTGTACTGACAGACACATCCTTGTTAAGAAACTGCCTGAGCCAGGAGAAGAGCCACTAGCAAGAAGCAGGGTGAGTCACTCTCAGAGCTCACAAAGAAAGGAAGGAGAGAGCTCATGGATCCACCAGCCAGGGTGAAGAATCCTCATAAGAGATGGGGCTATTTCCTTAGCAATGGGGCAAACTCACTCCTATACTAAAGGCCAGTCTCTGGTCTCCCCTAACGAATATCAAAACCAAGTCTAAAATGGATCAAACTGTTTTCAAGCAACTTAACTGTGTGGCAGAACAAAATTTTTTACAGGCATACAAAAAAATCCAGCACCTGAAAATGTAAAATTTACGTTGTCTGGCATATAATTTTTTTTTAAAAAATTCCAGGTATGCAAAGGAGCAGATGGCTATGACCCCTCATGAGACTTAGAAATCACACAGATGATAAAACTAATAAACAAGTATATTAAAACAGCTGCTATAAACATATTATGTCACTAAATTCAATAACTTAGATGAAATGGACAAATTCCTCAAAGAACAAGCTATCAAAACTCACTGAAGAAGATCTGAATGATAAAAACACTCAGAACACTAGAAATGGGAAACTTCCTGAATGTGATAGGAGTCTACAAAAGCTATAGAGTTTAAATCATACATGAGGATAAAAAATGGAATGACTTCTCCCCATGATTAGTAATGAAGCAATAACGTCTGTGCTCACCATTTATTTAATATTTTACTGGAAGTTCTGGGGAGTTCAATAAGGCAAGAAAAGAAATAAAAGGCACACAGATTGGAAAAATGTAAAAAAAAAGTGAGTTTAGTGAGCTTGCAGAATACAAGGTCAACTGACAAAAATCAATTATATTTCTATACTAGGAATGAACAATCAGAAATTGAACTTTAAAAAGAAACACCATTTACAATAGCATTACAAAAATGAAATACTTAGGGGGTAAATTTGACAGAATATTTGCAAGACCTGTAAGCTGAAAACTATAAAACGTTAGTGAGAAAAAAAAGTTAAATAAGCTAAATAAATGGAGAATGTACCATGTGTATAAATGAGAAAAATCAGTGTTACTAAAATAGCAATTCTCTCCAAAGTGATGTTCAGATTCTATTCAATCTCAATCAAAATCCCAGCAGGCGTTTTGTGTGCATGGAAATCGACAAGCTGATTCTAACATCTATGTGAAGATGCAAAGGTCTAGAGAATCCCCCTCCAGTAAAACATAAGGACAAAGGAGGACAACATAACACTACCTTATTTCAAAACCAGTAATAAACCTACAGAAATTCGGACTATCTGATATTGGCATAAACATTAACATATACATCAGTGAAACAGAACAGAGTCCAGAGACAGAGCCGCACATAGTTGTCAACTGATTTTCAAGAAAGCAACCACTCCAATAAAGATGTTAAAAGAAAAAACAAAGAGAGAAAAAAAAGAAAAGAATGGCATGGGGGGGGATGGGTAAATGCTGGAAAGCCAAATTAAAAACAAATTATGAGTGAAAAAAACAAAAAAAAGGAAAGCAACCAGACAATTCAATGGGGAAGAGATAATCTTTTCAACAAACTGTGCTGGAACAATCAGACAGCCTTAAGCAACGCCATGAACCTTGATCCTTTCCTCACACTGAATAATATACTTAAGTCAAAGTTGATCACAGACTTATGAAGTTAGAATACTTTTAGAAGAAATATAGAAGAAAATGTTAATGACAGTAGGTTTGGTTAAAATTTCTTTAATTGGACACAAAAGCACAAACTTAACAATTTTTTAAATGTTAAATTGGGCTTCATCAAACTTGAAAACGTTTGCACTTTAAAAGATACTATTATAAAAATGAAAAAGCAAGCCACAGACTGGTAGAAAACATTTGCAAACACATATTTGACAAAGAACTAGTGTCGAGGATGCATAAAGAACTCTTAATGCTTAGTAAAAAGAAAGACAACCCCCAAAAATGTCTAGAGTTTGAACCGACACTTCACTAAAGAAGATATACAGATAGTAAATGAGCATTTGAAAATGTGATATAAATGCAAATTAAAACCAAACTGAGATGCTACTATATACTGAGTAGACTGCTTAAAACTAAAAAGACTAATTACGCAAAGTATTGGTGAGAATGTGGGAAAAATTGAACTCCTTTACATTGCTATGCAAATGAAAAATTGCACAACCACTTTGGAAAATGATTTGACCGTTCTTAAAAATTTAAAGATATGCCTATCATATGACCAAGCCATTCCACTCCTAGGTATTTATGCAAGAGAAAAGAAATCATATGTCCATACATTAAATTTGTACATAAATATTCACATCTTTACTTGTAATGATCAAAAATTGGAAAGAAGCCAAATGTCTATACAGTGAATGAATAAGCCAACTGTAGTATATCCACACAATGGAATACTACCCTGAAATAAAAAAAGAATGAGCTATTGATACACTCAACAACTTGGATAGATGAATCTCAAAACAGGTATGCTGAGCAAAGGGAGCAAGACAAAAAAGCACACACATAAAAAACATTTATACAAGCGTGCATGTGTGAGTATTTATATAAAACTCCATAAAACGCAAACTAATCTACAGTGACAGAAAGCAGATCTGTTGAGAAGAGGGGTGAAGGGTGAAAAGGTAGTTAGGTTACGATTGAGCACAAAGAAGCGTAAGGTAAGTCTGGGGGTGATATATTCATTATCATGACTGTGGCAATGGTTTCACAGGTATGTAGATATGTGAAAACTCATCAAATGTGCATATTAAACTGGAAAGTTATATACAATATTATTTATATACTAAATCAAACAAGGTTAGAATTGATGACAAATTTGCCATTTTTGTTTATCTTTTTCCCCAATGGAATCAAAATGCTGTTCTTATGACTAATACCATGTTTCCATATTATAACTGTCAGTGTACAGTACACATTATGTAAGTCACTATACAGGAAGAATAAAAAGAAAGGGGTCCATTCAACAGATACTGGATGGAAAAAAATCTATAGAATTTTAATCTGACTATATGGAGAGGATGAGAGACAGAAAATATATTTTGAGCCTGAGTTTCTGGTAGAATGGTGATGCTAAAAATGAAAACAGGAACTTTGGGGAGCTATATTTAAAAGAAAGTTGAGTTTGGATTTGAAACATAAGTCTTCAGAGTCAGCACAACTTGTCTGAAAGTGGTTGGAAATAGACTTTAGTAGGGGCAGCTACCCCCATTCCTGCCTCTCCATGTACAGTCTTCATGCTATTTAGAGCAGTGCTGTCCAATAGAACTTTCTGTGGTGATAGGAATTTTCTATATCTATATTGACCAATATGGTCAGTAGTGCATGTGTCTGTTGGGCACTTGAAATGTGGTTGGCTAATAAATAAATTAACTTTAATTCAAACTAGTTTAAATTTTAACATCCACATGTGACTAGTGGCTACCGTACTGGACTTCACAGGTTTAGAGAATCATTACCCATTCAACATCCCAACCAAGAAACTCCAGATAAACCTATCTCCTTCATTTCTTATTTTTCATTCATTCATTTACTGAATAGACATTGCTTACTTTCTCTGTCTTGTTTATTATTGTATCCCCACCATTTAGCACAAACAAGGTCCTTGTCCTCATGAAGTTTATGTTCCAATGAGTCCCATTAATCACCAAATCCTTATTACAGTCTCAACTGAACTTCATTCAACTTTATCCACTTCATCTCTGCTATTTTCAATATAGCCTCACGATCATTAAATTCATCCAAAAGGATGAGATAATTCAAACATTTTGTTTTAGTTTTTGTTGTTGCTGTTTGTTTTTGGTTCTGTGAAAACAAAATCAAAGTTGCTTTATAACCAGTTATTTTGGTGTCACATTAAGATACTCTAAAATGTTAAAATTATGAGTTTCTCAACTAGAAGGAATTAAATGTTCAAGGTATCGTCTCATATGACACCCCCATGTGTTTTTTCCCATTGCCAAAGATCTGCTGACAATCAATGTTGGTTGAAATACACAGCAAACTTTGATTCAGGCATCTTATTGTTCATGCTGACGTACGTCTATACATTAACTATGTCTGTTATTTATGTATATCTATGTAATGCCATAGATTATGTATTTTTATCCAGGTGAAAAATCATCTTACAAAAAGAGAAAAACTAATTTGAAGTGGCCCTAACCTTCAAAGAGTCAGTGAAATTGTTCACTATATCTGAAGCTCTAAGCAATAACATACATGACATATGTAGTAGCTTTTCCTATGCAAAACACATAGCACAGCTTCTAAATGGTTTTTCATTAGAAATTTTCTTTAGATAATTTGATAATAAAGCCTTGGTAATCAGACTGAAACTTTTAATTAGCGAAGCATGGTTTCGAGTCATGGAAGGGAGAAAAAAAACTTGTCAAAGATTCTTTCTTGTGATTGCAAATCCATCCAGGGCTGTAAATTTGTCAGAGACACCCGCTGAATGATCCTGAGGGAAACCGAGTACGTTTATGAAGGAAACACGAACCTCGTGCAAGTGTCAGAAGGACAGGAAATCAATGTCTGTGAAGCCTTTAGACTGTGTCAAAAAGACATGCTTTGGGCTGCTTTGGCTCTGCCTCTTTGGGACACCCAAAGGAATTATTAGAGCCTTGGAACAGCAAGCTTCATTACCATAGATGTAATAAAGCTTATTTTCTGCAGACTTTTTGGTTATCACTATTTAAAAGTGGTGAAATGCTGATATCCCCAATACTCTCATGAAAGATAGGGTAACTAAATCTAATTTCTGAGTCTAAAATTGCTAACTTCCTAGCAGAGTCAACAAGAATGACATGAACGACTTTACTTTTACCCTCATAATGAAAAATGACTTGTTATATCAAAAGCTTGTTATAGTTTAAAGAACACCACCATTGAAGCAGAATCAAAATTACGTATCCTGATGGGTCACAAACAAAAAGTACCACAACGGGGCTTCCCTGGTGGCGCAGTGGTTGAGAGTCCGCCTGCCGATGCAGGGGACACCGGTTCGTGCCCCGGTCCGGGAAGATCCCACATGCCGCGGAGCAGCTGGGCCCGTGAGCCATGGCCGCTGAGCCTGCGCGTCCGGAGCCTGCGCTCCGCAACGGGAGAGGCCACAGCAGTGAGAGGCCCGTGTACCGCAAATAAAAAAAAAGTACCACAACGTTCTGTAGCTGTGAATTAGCTCAACATATGGCTACGTGTATAGTATATTAACCAGCATCTGGCTGTGCCTTCTGTAACACAGAGAACCAAGTAAGAAAGAATACCAGTCATCTAGAAGGAATATGGGAACCTCAGGAAACGTTGAGAGGGAAGGGCTCTCGACGCCCATCTGCAGACATCAAGCCTCAGGTTCAGTCTCACACAGGCAGGCGTTAAAGTTGCTTTATCATCATCTATCCCAAATCCTGGACACAGAGGAAAGTCACCAAGCAATCTGCCTTTCCAGCCTCAAAGGGATTCTATTGCTCTATCACCAGGGTGCTTTAATTTCCATCATGAACAAATGGTCCTTTGAAAAACTGCACATCCAATTTGTTTACTATTCTTATTAGTGTGGCTTTCTTCGTAACTAATATGGAAGCAGAAGAGGTAGTTGTTTGGACCTCAGAGCCTGTGGGTAAGGCAGCTGGTAACAAAAGGTGGCTCTATGCTGATAATTTGTTGCTGTTATTTCTATAAAAATAGTTTCTCTCAATAGCAGTGTCTGATAAACTTTTGGTCATAGTTTAACTCTCCCAAAACTTGCCTGAATATAAGAATCTCCTGGAATGATTGGTAAATGCAGATCTCCTAGACTCTGGCCTAGGGATCCTGATCCAGTGAGGGGGGTCTTAGAACGTTAATTTTTAACACTTTTTGAGAAACACTGCCCTAAGTTATCATCCTGCTGCAACCAACTGTCAGAAAGTAGAGACTGGTGCCAATGACAGAAGTGGGGTCTGAGCAGGTCCATTAAATCCTGGTTACAACTAGTTCCTATCAGCTTCTTTACTAGTCTTACAGAGATGTTTATAGACAGTTGCCCATCTATGCAAGCTATTATATATAGGATGGATAAACAACAAGGTCCTATTGTATAGCACAGGGAACTATGTTCAATATCCTGGGATAAACCATAATGGAAAAGAATATAAAAAAGAATGCATATATATGTATAACTGAGTCACTTTGCTGTACATCTGAAATTAATACATTGCAAATCAACTATACTTTAATAAAATAAAAAAAAAAGTTGCCCATCTGACTTTTTACAAAATGAGGCAAAGGAAACTTTTTACCATTATCTGTTCAAGAAGTCTTTCATGTTTAGCACTGAATTCCACACCACGACAGCTTCAAACATAGCTTGTTCATCTTCTGAACACTCAAAAACTGATGTGATTTAGGTTTCCAGGAACCAGATTCTGCGATGGAGATTTGTATGTCATAAGTGTATTGGGGACATTTTGGTATCAACACCTTTAAAGGAGTGAAAGAAGCAAGAGTGGTAGAGGGAACGTGTTGACCAGAAATGCATTGCAACAAAGGCATCAGCGGACTCCGAGGAAATCTCTGGAGCTAGGAAGGCCCTTCAGAGTTATTCCAAACAGGACAAGATGACCAGGCCTTTATACTGCTCCAAAGATGTTTTAATGGATGTGAGGTGCCATTGGGCTATGACCCTGAGTTATCTTCTGAGAGCAATTCGCTGGAAGAACTTAGCAGAAGCCGCTGGCAGTCAACATCAACTGGGAAAATGAGTTGGTCTGGAAGGTCCTGAAGGCAAAATCAGGGACGAAGACCACAGTGTCCGCTACAAAGACCAGCTACAATTCCAGTCTTGCTTACTTACCTTTCGTTCACGTCTGGTTGTTCCACATCTCAATAAGAAAACAAATAGACTGGGGCCTATCATCACCTTTGAAAAAAGTAAGGAGCTCTAAACATTTTAAGGCTGGTGATTTAGCAGAGACTTTATGCACATTTTCAATGTACAATAAAGGCAGAGTGGGAGAGTCAACATACTTCAGCACTAAGACGTCAGGTTTCATTAGAGTTAGTTCTTCCAGGAAAGCAAAGGGAAATAAAACACAGAGAAACACTAACAAAGACTCACGTTTCCAGCCTTCTAAATACACTGGCCATACACTGGTAGTTTATACTGAAAAAAAGGAAATGTGCATTTTACACATTTCAGTGAATCAACATTCTCATCCACTAAGGCCTCTCATCAATCATTTAGTGGTCAGACAACCCTGCAAACAAGGAGTGCATCCAAGCTCACTTGTGGATTTATTATGAATTTCAGGTGTTGTGTGATAGCCTTGCACAGTGAACACTTTCACAGGGTACTGGGCAACATGCGGCATCAATCCACTGCTAAATGGTCTGGTTCTCAAAGTTTCAACTATGGATAATCACACTTAAGTCAAGTGTCAACAGAGGCCTTATTTAACCATGAAAATCCAGACAGTGCAACCTATGCTCTGGCACTGCCTATAGATTAGTGTTCTCTGGGGCTGGGTTTTCTGCTGTCCTTACTGAAGTGGAAGACCTTGAGAAGTGAACTACCAATTGTGGTTTGGGAGCTGCATAAAGTCTCATACATGCACATTCAATTTGAGAGCAGGCAACATGATGAACTTAGAACATGAATCATCATTGTTTTGATAAATGGTAGATGTTTGGTGAGCCAGAAAATCCTAGAACCCAAATCTAAGCCAAATGCTCCCCAAAGAGAACAAAGGTCACTTGATCTTGCTGCTCATTAACTCATACTGATCGCAAATATAATTCTAGATCTTGGTATTTTTGTTTTAATTGGGATTTGCCACATTCTCTTTATCCTTTTTCATAGGAGTTTTATTTTTATTTATTTTTTATTGAAGTATAGTTGATTTATAATGTTGGGTTAGTTTCATGTGTACAGCAAAGTGATTCAGTTATAAACACACACACACACACACACACACACATTCTTTTTCAGATTCTTTTCCATTATAGGTTATTACAAGGTATTAAGAATAGTTCCCTGTGCTATACAGTAGGTCCTTATTGGTTATCTCTTTCATATATAGTAGCATGTATCTGTTAATCCCAAACTCCTATTTTATCCTCTCCCACCTTTCCTCTTTGGTAACCGTAAGTTTGTTTTCTATGTCTGTGGGTCTATTTCTGTTCTGTATGTAAGTTCATCTGTCTCCTTTTTTTAGATTCCACATACAAGTGACATCATATGATATCTGTCTTTCTTTGCCTGGCTTATTTTACTTAGTATGATATTCTCTAGGTCCATCCATGTTGCTACACATAGCATTATTTCATGCTTTTTATGGCTGAGTAATATTCCATTGTATATATATACCACATCTTCTTTATCCATTCATCTGTTGATAGATATTTAGGTTGCTTCCATGTCTTGGCCATTATAAATAGTGCTGCAATGAACACTGGAGTGCATGTATCTTTTCAAATTATGGTTTTCTCCTGATATATGCCCAGAAAACTATTTTTAGTTTTCTGAGGAACCTCCATACTGTTCTCCACAGTAGCTGTACCAATTTACCTTCCCCCCAACAGTGTAGGAGGGTTTCTTTTTCGCCACATCCTCTCCAGCATTTATTATTTGTAGACTTTTTGATGATGGCCATTCTGACCTGTGTGAGGTGATACCTCACTGTAGTTTTGATTTGCATTTCTCTAATGATTAGTGATGTTGATCATCTTTTCACGTGCCTGTTGGCCTGTATGTCTTCTTTGGAGTGGGTAAGAAGGGGGGGAATGTTCAGAACCAGGCTTCTGTCATATTCACATAGAATTTGCTCCTCAACAAAGCACGCTCCTCTTTCCTCCAGGCCGACACATTTGTTTCTGAAGACTAGCCTTTCTGCTGACTATTCTCACTTGATCTGGCATTAATGGAGGATGAAGGAAGAGAAGACTACAGCCTATTCACTGTACCAGAGCTGTATTTCTTTACTACTTCTGCAATGGCATATGTTACAGGTGGTTTCACCAACTTTAATAAGTAGTTGCAATGAACAGGAATTACAGCTGAGGCTAAGTTTCCCTTGTTATGTTGTAAATAAAATTTTTCTATAAAATAAGGAAAATGTAACCAAGAAGTCACACATTTTACAAGGATTTAGCCCTGTTTCCAACCTTGCATACCCATTCATAGGGTCTGAGCATTCCTCTGAAAAAAATCATGTCTAAACTCTGCTGTGGGTCTCTGTGACCACCTTTCAAAAGTTTCACCCCTTATGGACATGAATTGGTTTTCTTCCAGTATCCATTTTTTTTTCCTCCATAGAACTATTTTTTTACCAAGGTTAAGCCATTTGACTGGAACAAAAACCAAGAGTAATTTTTGTATCAGAATTGGGGTCAGGAAGGAAGGTCAAAGTAGAGAAGAAAAAATCTGTTGGCCTTTGGTCTTCTAAGGTGTTAAAAGAGCTGAGGCATGTAGAGGGGCCTGGCATTCCAAATCTAGTACAGGCCGGATCCCCTCAGAATGAGCTGCAGATGCACTGTCCTATTCTTCCTAGGAAATATGAACTAAAGTATCCATATATATGATTGGGTACATGCCTACACATACATCTTATAAGGAAGCATATTAAGAAAAAATATAATTTTTTCTAATTACTCTATAATTTGCAAGGCATTTTCACAATGGACTTAGGACTTCACAATATTTGGTGCACTTTTCAAGCCACAGCTCTATTTCCCTGCTCCTTTTCAGAAGAAAACTCATTAAGTTGCTGTATGTATGTGCTATTTCCACCTCTTCGCCTTTTATTCTTCCCTCAAACTGCAATCAAACTTATATCAACATCATTCCACTAAAAGAGCTCTTACTGTGGTCAAGAATAAGTCTCATGCTGCCAGATCCAGTGGGCAAAGCTCTGTCGTCATCTTACTCGACCTCTCAAAAGGACTTGGTACAGCTGAATGGTCTCTCTAATGTCTAGCACGCCTGGTTTTTTCTTTCTCTTTCATCCACAGTTGTCTTTACTTACTTTTCCTCCTCCTTCCTCAACCTAAATGTTGTCCTCAGTTTTTTAATTTTCTCTATACCTTCTTTCACTAGGTGATTTTATACTGTCCTCTGGCTTAAATACCATCTATGTACTATGACTTCCACATTCCTCTTCCCAGGACTGAGCTGTACGTCCTCCGCGCAATCAACATCAATACCTGGATGTACAATATGCATCCAGTGAGCGTCTTACTTTACTTGACCCAAAATTATGATTTTTCCCTCCAAATGTGCCTAACTCCATCATTCCCATCAACAGCACACAGCACCATCCACCCAATTTGATCAAGTCAAAGATCTGCATGTTAATCTCCATTCTTTTCTTACTCTCTAACTCACGTCAAATCCATCATCCATCGTGTTTCCTTAAGTTCAAAATACAGCCCTAACTCAGTTCACCAGATCTAGGACTTGAATTCTCAAGATTCTCTCTTACCTGCACCACAAGCAAAAGCTTCCACCTTAACTCCTGTTCTCATGCTTACCAAGAGTCTTTTCTCCACAAAAAGTCCAAATTGTGAATCAGATGGGGTCCAAAAGCTTCCATACTACACAGAATAAAATCTAAATGCCTACCTACACTGGCCACTAAGACCACACATGGCCAATCTCATTTATTTTCACTCCTCTCCTGCCTTACTCTGCATCAGGCAAGACTGTTTTCTGGCTCTTTCTCAAACATGCCAATGTGTTTGTTCAGGCTTCAGGTCTTCTGAACTTTCTGTGCATTCAGCCTGGAACATTCTCCCTAGATCTTCACATGACTGGTTCCCTCAATAAATCAAGTCTGAGTTCAAACAGCCCTTTGTCAGAGAGTTTTTCTTCCTTTGTCATCCTACCTGGGTAGTCATCCATCCCCGCCATAACTCCCAGTCACCTTACTGCACCTTATTATCATAGCACTTAGAGTATCTGAAATTACCTTCCTTATTTTTCATAAGACTTATTAAGGCAAGGTCCCTGTGGGTAATGTGTAAACCCAGAACACAGATCAGGGCCTGGCATGGAATAGACACTCAATACATATTTGTTGAATGAAAGAATCAATTTCCTTCTTTGATTTCTCCCTTTTTTTTCTTTATCACTTCTTTGTATTTCTCCCTTTTAAATTGTGCCCTTTCATTGGTAACAAGAATCAGACTTTTAATTAAGCCATGTTCCTTTTGAAATCTCTATTCCAAGTTACAGAAAGATCTGACTCCCCCCCTCTTTGAAATCACCCATTGGTTGGATTTATTATTGGATAAGCCACCTTGTCTAACAAGCAACTGGGAGGGTCATACTGCATTCTTCTAATCACAGAGCTATGTTATGATCCATTGTGGTGGGGAACATATAGGCACTATAATAAATAGTTATATTATTTGGAGAAAAAAGTTTTAAGCAAGACTCACTTTCTCTAGATTCCATCCTTGATGACTCAATCATATCTTGCCCACTGAATATGCTTTTTATGTTTAATATTCTGCTGTTCAATTAAAACTAAATTACGATGAATTTAGTAGCCGCCCCTACATTCTCTTATATATTATTGTAAAAATCCAATTTAATTCCAAAATCTAATTTTATTCTGAAATACCAAAGTTATTTTGTAAGTTTATAACAAACTTTGTTGGCAAAACGTGGCCTAAACAGCTCTAAAGTTATTTACAGTCTTACGTGTTTTACTTCACGTGAATATTCATATGTTTACCTACAGAATTATTGAGGTGTTTGATTATAGGGTATGGTCTCGGAACCCGGTGAGTGTGTGATGTAATATTCAGGAAAGGCACCCTATTATCTTCGTAAAATGTAAAACCTTCTGTTTCAAATGGGGGATGTCTCTTGCACACACTGTCAGTTCTGAGGGGGTGGGCAGAGCATCATCTCTAGGTTTGAGTTGCCTGTTTTCAAGATAAAATCCTCCAGTTTCACATAATCCATTCTTAACAATCCTTTCTTTCAACATACTACTACACTGAACGCTACAGAGGAATGCCTAGGTAAGCTTTTGCTTAATAATTTATTTATTAACCACCAACACCACCAGCACTGTAGGGCTATTAATTGGCCAATTTCAATATTATTGTGTCTCAGGAAATAGGGAGGTCTGAGGAGAGGGAGAGAGAAGGGTGAACAGCAGGTCAGTGGAGCAGTCATAACACTCATAATATTTATCAATTAAGTTTGCCATCTTATATGGGAGTGGTTCATGGCGCCCCAAAACAATTACAATAGTAACATTAAAGACCACTGATCACAGATCACCAAAACAAATATAATAATAATAAGAAAGTTTGAACCATTGTGAGAACTACTAAACTATATAACACAGAGAAAGGAAGTGGGCAAATTCTGTTGGAGAAATGACACCGACAGACTCCCACGAGGCAGGGTTGCCACAGTTCATTAAAAAAAATGCCCTATCTGCAAAGCACAATAAAGAGAAGTACAATAAAACAAGTTATGCCAGCAGTCGTATCTTTCTCACTTACTGTGACTGCTCATCTGTTTAGCTGCAAAATTATTAAGGTGCTTGATTATGGGGACAGTCTGATTTAACTGCAGCCACACAGCTAGTTCACTTAACGGAGAGCAAAATGGTTACTACTCTTTTCTGGGTTTTTTTTCCAGAGATATATGCATTTAGAAGCAAATATGAATAAGTATTTTTTACACAAATGTAGCAACTGGCAGTACTAGATACACACATATTTCTGCAACTTGTTTTTTCACATTTAATATCTCATAGATATCAATTTATATCAATAAAAAATGGTCTGCCTAATTCTTTTCCAAATGGTATTTTGCTATATGAATCTCATAATTTCTTTAGCTAATCTCCTATTTATACATATTTCAATTATTTCCAATATTTTGTTATCGTAAATTATATACCAGTGTTCATATGTCCAGGCATAGCTGTCAAATAAATACTTATTTTTAAAAAACAAGTAAAATGGACAAAGGGGGCTTCCCTGGTGGCGCAGTGGTTAAGAATCCACCTGCCAATGCAGCGGACACGGGTTCGAGCCCTGGTCTGGGACGATCTCACATGCCGTGGAGCAACCAAGCCGGCGAGAGCCACAACTACTGAGCCCGTGCTCTAGAGCCAGCGAGCCACAACTACTGAAGCCTGCACGCCTAGAGCCCGTGCTCCGCAACAAGAGAAGCCACTGCAATGAGAAGCCCGCGCAGCGCAACAAAGAGTAGCCCCCGCTCGCTGCAACTAGAGAAAACCTGCGTGCAGCAGTGAAGACCCAATGCAGCCAAAAATTAAATAAATGAATAAATTTTTTAAAAATGGACAAAGGATATGAACGTATAATGCAATAAAGGAAAATCCAAATACCTCTTTTTTTAATGAATATTATTAGGGAAATTAAACCTTGGTCTCTGACATGTTTTACAAATATATATTTCCCAATTTATTACTTGACTTTTCACTTTTTTTATGGTATTTTTCTAAGAATTTGTTAAAATTTTTATGTAACCAAATGGTTGGCTTTTTTATGCTTTTTAAAATTTTACAGAATTTATATGATATTTCCACTCTAAGATAATTGATATAGTGCTCCTATGTTATTTTCTATGCTGATATATACGTATTTATATTCAGATTTTGATCTCTCTGGATATGTTTGGCGGTAAGGTGCCTGGTCTGATCCCTTTATTGCCACCACCCTCACTCCACCCCTCACCAATGGCTACCCTGTATTCCTGATACCATTTGAGTAAACCTTTTATTTTTCTCCAGTTTTTTCAGTTTTCTTTTCAGTACACAAAGTACCTCAGAGTACAGAATGGTAACCAGCAAACAAAATTTTATTTATTTTCTTTTTCATACTGACCAACCCACAGTACCATTTCTGTTAAGGCTGGCAACTTTTCTGCTCTGCTCTGGGTCTGGGGATTCATATTAGGTTGCATGATGGAATGAGAGGGGTAAGGCCATGGGTCTGTGTCCTTACTCATTTGCATTTCAGACAACTTGACATTTGAGTACAGGCCAAGTGGTTTTTCTTTCTTCTGCTTCCTGGTACCTATTTTGGAATCTCAAATATAGAAAACAGCTGAAGTGGTAAAACAAATTTTGTTAGGAAGTTATTCTTCCTTTTCATTGCAGTTAAAAAAAAAAAAAACATTTGACTATCAGGGTGTCTACAATGAGAGCTAATAAACATTTTTATTATATATATCATATTTTACAAAATGAGCTGTGTTTCAGTCTTTACCCAGACATACTGAATTATTTGATCAAAACTTTCTTTGTTGAAAAATTCTACCAGAAATTTATTCATTCGTTTAATAAAATTCTTGAGTATTTTTATGTGCAATTTATTCTTCTAAGGGATGTGAAGGACTCATAAATGAAGAAGACAAGTTCCTGTCCTGTCACCATTTTTCCTGGCAGGGTTTATACCGATGAGACAGTAGCAGAGAATTTTCCTTGTGGGAGCAGGAGATACTTGAAACACAGGGGAGAATGTGATAAGAATTGCCAGGAAGATTCAAAGAACATCTCTGGCATGCAGATCCTGAGAGATGGGATGATACGACATCTTTCTTTCTCAATGAATCTCTCTTTAAAAGACTTCAGGGGATTATGTGAAAGGTCATCCTTCAAATAGCCAGGCAGATTTTACCAAATGTCTGATTATTAAAGGGATTAGATACAACAGAAGACCAGGGAACTGTAAATCCTACTGTGAAGATGTTCTTCTTTATCCACATCAATTCTTCGATGGCTTAGTCCAGATATCATTTACCCATTACATTTGAAACATGAATTTGTAGTGAAATTGCAAAAGGTACTTTGAAAGAGAGTAAATTTAATATCACATACCACACACAATTTTCAGGAATACTTTACAGTGCCTGAAACCTCATATCAGGTTATATGTATGGAACTACTCAGTCTCTTTATTTCTTGCTCGCTAACACATCCCGATTTTAGTCTGAATGGCAAGTGCCCAAAGCCAGGCATTTTGGTCTAAGCCAGTTCTTTAGTCTTGTTTCTGTTTACTTCCTCCCTTTTAGCTGGGGTGGCCATGTGGCCCAGTGTAGTCAATGACACATAAGGGCACTAGTCGAAGGGCACTTATGAGAAAGTTCGTGAAATAAACAGGGTTGACCAACTTGCCCTCTTTCTCTTCACCTGTATCTCAGAGCCGTGTTACGACCAAGAGGCAAAATGAAGGATGTTTAATATAGTAGAGCAGACAGACATCATGTAGGAGTTTGGCAATTTTCATTGAACCAATGGATCAGCCCCATCTTCTTGCTATGTGAGAAGAACAAAGCCGCTCTTGGTAGGGTATGCTGTTAATTGCCGCCAAACACATTTCCACGGATAGAGTGTGCTGGGTAGTTGAGAAGAAAAGTCTTTCATTAAAGTCTTCCCTCTGTGCTGACCCTTCAGAAATGTTATGGAGGACAATCTATAAACAAGGGCTTATTGATTTCTGAGTAGATAGACATGCAGAAGCTCCCCTACATGTATGGTAGGACATCATACACTAAAGAAATGAGAGCAGCTGTTCATGATAAATTCAAAGCAGTAACAAAAAATTTTCTTTCAATAATCTCTGTGAATTCTAAAAATTCCCAGAACCTTAAAACTAAGAGGTTGGTCTTAAGGTCCCATGTCTGCACTTAGAAACACTAAAATCTATCTGTTGAACGTAAAAGTAGCAGTGCATGGCCATGTTTGATTGTATACAGCTAACAGAGGTAATCTCACGAAGAGAAGGCTTTGCTTCTCATTAGAAAAGTAGAGCTGCTGGCTGGTAAATGTTTGGTCAGCCGGCATTCTAACCCATGAACTAAAAGCAATTACTTTTCAAGTTTCAGGCTTTTTTCTTGCTCTACAGGCTTTGCCTTCAAGTTATTTTCATCTTAAATAGAGTTTTGGGGCCTTGAGCAGATATTTTGATACCCTGATAATTTGTGGTCTTGCTAAAGACTAACTCTTTGCACAGCCTCCCTGACTTGATTTGTTACTTCAAAGTTCCAATTATTTCACACCTTGCTTTGAGACTTTTTCTAATTGGGTTGTTTTTTCCCAATTGAAATGAGAACTGGTCCAACTCTCGCCTTAAAATCTGAGTCCCCTTCTAAAGATTAAAATTCTACCATGTTTTTTAATAGATGTTATTTTTACAATCCTCCTAATTTCATTTTGTGGGACAAACTAGGACCTTAAAATACTGAGAAAATATTTTCTTACTCAATCCCCAAGCCCCATCTTTACTTACATAAATTTCCCATAAATAAACACTTTGGACAATATTTATAACTTTTAAATATTTAGCAGCCCTTGTGATAATTATCTATGAACCAGTAAATGAATTTTATGATTTCTGACTAAGATTCTTTTCAACTTCATCCTTTCCCCGGGTAGAAAAAGTCATATTACTGCCATGCAGCATATGTCCAAATAGCCATTCAAAACCAAATTAGTCTAAACCCAGATACCACTTTCTCATCAGAAGGAAAATAATAAGGAAAAGTTTAGCTGTTCTTATATATATTAGTCCCTTGTAGACTGAGAATAAATGTTTTGAGTTACTGGAACTTGATGGGTGCGATTTGCCATTATTTTCCATTACCTGAAAAATCTTAAAAAAGTAAAATCACAGCTCATTTGTTCCACTGCCTTTCCCTAAACTGTTAAGTGTTTAAGCTGCTTTCTAAAATACTCCTTGATTTTCATGCACATACCTGTCCATTCATGTGGATGCTTGATGTTTGCTAGTGTTAACTGTTTCTGTATATGTCTAATCAATGAAATCATGTTTCCAGAAATGAAAGTTGCTTGGTTTAATAAGTGATTTCACAACAGCTTATCACACCCCAATCAACAAATTTTCAGCTAAAGAAAATTCAAAAGCAGGTTCAAGGGAATAGTCTCATGAGGAATAAGGAATGAGGAATAAAAGAATTGCTCTATTATATCTTATGTGAGCTCTCCTACCATTATCATTTATTATTATCATTGTTTTTTAAAAAAGTTAAAGTCTTCTTAGAATTTAACACCTCTCAGACAAGAAATATTTTAAGGGTCCTGGCCTACTAATACATTGTCTAGAAAACAAAAGCCAAGGATTCAACAAAATAAAAGATCAAGAGACCTCTGGCCATCTAAAATCAAGACCACAAAGTTTCAAACATTTTACTCTTACTAGAGTTTCATCTTCACTCAGTGCTTAGTTGTTCTTGTTAAAATACAAAGGTCCAAACGGCTTTGTTTTTAGGTTATATGACACATGGAAGGTTTATAACAATTAGAAAAGAGATAATTTCAAGAGAGGTTTGCCTTGAAAAAAACCAGGGTTAATACGCTAAAATAGAAAAATTACAAAACAAACTAAACAGAAACAAATGCCAGCTACAAATGTCAGCCACACACATATTTAAAAATTTTAATGGCCTCGTTCAAAATAGTTAAAAAAAAGAAAAGAAATAGGTGAAATTAATTTCAACAATATATTCTAGTTAGCCTAGTACATATAAAATTTTATAATTTCAACATAATCTAAAAATATTAATATGATATTTTACATGATTTTATGTTTATTAAGTCTCCAAAACCTGTTGTGTATTTTATATTTACATCTCAGTTTGGACTAGCCACATTTCAAGAGCTCAATAGCCATTTGGGGCGAACAGCTACTGTATCGGACAGGACACTCGTAGATGCTGGGAATAAAGCGGCAAACACCAGAGACAAGGTCTCTGTTTTTGTGGAGTTTACATTCCACTTCAGGGAAGATAGAGAAAATTACAAAAATAACAAACAAGAAAAAAACCCACATGATTTTAAATGTCTTGAAGAAACCAAAAAGGTGACTAGTGAGAAAATGCGGAGGGGCAGAGTGCTCTGCAGATGTGACATTTAAACTGTGACCTGAATGAGTGGGAATCAGGCACCCTCTGATGGAAAGCATGGGGGCAAAACAGAGAGCTTTTACCACAAATCTAAGGCAGAAATGAGTCTGTCTGTTTAAGCAACAACAACAGAATGGTAATACAAGAGCTCAAGGAGCAGAGAGGGAGAATGGTATAAGAAACAGTAAGCTGGGTAGGCTGAGCCAGATCATTTAGGACTTCGGAAAGCAGGATAAAGAGCTCAGGGGTGGCCAAGGGAGCAGGGACCCTGGAAACATTCTAAGTGTGCAGTTGCAGACCCTGCAGGGTTATGCCCTACACGTAAGGGCAACAGGAAATGGTCTTCACAAAACTAAAACAAAGTCTCAGGTAGTCTCAATACCTAACTGCATAAAGGTGATCTTCCTAGATCATTTTTTTCTTACAATTAGACAATCAAATCTACTTTGGGAGAATTAATCTAGAGCCTCTACACTTTTTTATGTAAAATACCCAGCACTTAATCTCAAATCACCAAGAATACCAGCAAAAAAGAGCAAACAGCCATAAGGAAAGGGAAAAGGAAAAAAAAAGGGGGGGGGGATTTGGTGATCCAGACTTTGAGTTGTCAGATTCCTGCTTTATAATAACTATGATTAGTATGTCCAAGAAAATAGATAGTAAGATGAAGAATTTCACTGGAGAACTGAAATATGTAAAAAATGAACCAAATTCTCCTAGAATTAGAGGGAGAGAAAAGGCAACAATAAATATATAATTCAAAGGAAGGATTCAAAAGCTGATGTGAAAGAGCAGAAGCAGAGATCAGTAAAACAGAAAATAGATCAGCAAAAAAGAAAACAAAAAAAAAGCCGAGATCGGAGAAGACAGAGAAGGAACAATCATCGACAGGAAGACACTGGAAATCACCAAAAGAGATACCGCACAACCAAAGACAAAGAAGACCACAACGATACAGTAGGAAGGGTGCAATCACAATAAAATCAACCCCATAACTGCTGGGTGGGTGACTCACAAACTGGAGGACAATTACACCACAGAAGTCCACCCACTGGAGCGAAGGTTCGGAGAGCCAAGTCAGCCTTCCCAACCTGGGGGTCCAGCAACAGGAGGGGGAATTCCCAGATAATTAGACTTGGAAGGCTAGCAGGATTTGATTGCAGGACTTTGTAGGATTTGATTGCAGGACTTTGCAGAACTGGGGGAAACAGAGACTCCACTCTTGGAGAGCACACACAAAGTAGTGTGTGCATCAGGATCCAAGGGGAAGGAGCACTGATGCCATAGGAGACTGAACCAGACCTACAGCCAGTGTTGGAGGGTCTCCTACAGAAACGGGGGTGGCTGTAGCTCACCACGGGGACAAGGACGCCGGCAGCAAAAGTTCTGGGAAGTATTCCTTGGCATGACCCCTCCTGGAGTCCACCACCCTTAGCCTCACCAAAGAGCCTGTAGCCTCCAGGGCTGGGTTGCCTCAGGCTAAATTACCAACAGGGAGGGAACCAGCCCCACCCATCAGCAGACAAGTGGATTAAAGTTTTACTGGGCTCTGCCCACCACAGCAAAACCCAGCTCCACCCACCACCACTGCCTTCCATCAGGAAGCCTGCACAAGCCCCTTAGATAGCCTCATCCACCAGAGGGCAGACAGCAGAAACAAGAACTACAATCCTGCAGCCTGTGGAAGGAAAAACATACTCACAGAAAGACAGAAAAAATGAAAAGGCGGAGGAATATGTACCAGAAGAAGGAACAAGATAAAAACCCAGAAAAACAACTAAATGAAATGGAGATAGGCAACCTTCCAGAAAAAGAATTCAGAATAAGGATAGTGAAAATGATCCAGGACCTCGGAAAAAGAATGGAGGCAAAGATCAAGAAGATGCAAGAAATGCTTAACAAAGACCTAGAAGAATTAAAGAACAAACACCTAGATGAATTAAAGAACAAACAAACAGAGATGAACAATACAATAACTGAAATGAAAGATACACTAGAAGGAATCAATAGCAGAATAACTGAGGCAGAAGAACGGATAAGTGACCTGGAAGACAGAGTGGTGGAATTCACTGACACAGAACAGCATAAAGAAAAAAGAATGAAAAGAAATGAAGACAGCCTAAGAGACCTCTGGGACAATATTAAATGCACCAACATTCACATTATAGGGGTCCCAGAAGGAGAAGAGAGAGAGAAAGGACCCAAGGAAATATTTGAAGAGATTATCGTCGAAAACTTCCCTAACATGGGAAAGGAAATAGCCACCAAAGTCCAGGAAGCACAGACAGTCCCAGGCAGGATAAACCCAAGGAGAAAAATGCTGAGACATGTAGCAATCAAATTGACAAAAATTAAAGACAAAGAAAAATTATTCAAAGCAACAAGGGAAAAACGACAACTAACGTACAAGGGAACTCCCAGAAGGTTAACAGCTGATTTCTCAGCAGAAACTCTACAAGCCAGAAGGGAGTGGCACGATACATTTAAAGTGATGAAAGGGAAGAACCCATAACCAAGATTACTCTACCCAGCAAGGATCTCACTAAGATTCAACAAAGAAATCAAAAGCTTTACAGACAAGCAGAAACTAAGAGAATTCAGCACCACCAAACCAGCTCCACAACAAATGCCAAAGGAACTTCTCTAAGTGGGAAACACAAGAGAAGAGGACCTATAAAAACAAACCCAAAACAACTAAGTAAATGATAATAGGAACATACATATCAATAATTACCTTAAATGTGAATGGATTAACTGCTCCAACCAAAAGACACAGGCTCCTTGAATGGATACAAAAACAAGACCCATATATAGGCTGTCTACAAGAGACCCAACTCAGACCTAGGGACACATACAGACTGAAAGTGAGGGGATGGAAAAAGATATTCCATGGAAATGGAAATCAAAAGAAAGCTGGAGTAGCAATACTCATATCAGATAAAATAGACTTTAAAATAATGTTACAAGAGACAAGGAAGGACACAACATAATGATCAAGGAATCAATCCAAGAAGAAGGTAAAACAGGTATAAATATATAGGCACCCAAAATAGGAGCACCTCAAAAATAAAGAAAATGCTAACAGCTATAAAAGAGGAAATCGGCAGTAACACAATAATAGTGGGGGACTTTAACACCCCACTTAACAGCAATGGACAGCTCATCCAGACAGAAAATAAATAAGGAAACACAATAGACACAATAGACCAGATAGATTTAATTGATATTTATAGGACATTCTATCCAAAAACAGCAGATTACACTTTCTTCTCAAGTGCACATGGAACATTCTCCAGGACAGATCACATTTTGGGTCACAAATCAAGCCTTGGTAAATTCAAGAAAATTGCAATCATACCAAGCATCTTTTCCAACCACAATGCTATGAGATTAGAAATAAATTACAGGGAAAAAGTGTAAAAAAAACAAACACATGGAGGCTAAACAACAGGTTACTAAATAACCAAGACATCACTGAAGAAATCAAAGAGGAAATCAAAAAATATCTAAAGACAAGGAAAAACGAAAACTCGACAATCCAAAACCTACAGGATGCAGCAAAAGCAGTTCTAAGAGGGAATTTTATAGCAATACAATCCTACCTCAAGAAACAAGAAAAATATCAACTAAACAATCTAACCTTACACCTAAATGAACTAGAGAAAGAAGAACAAACAAAACCCAAAGTTAGGAGAAGGAAAGAAATCATAAAGATCACAGCAGAAATAAATGAAACAGAAACAAAGAAAACAATAGCAAAGATCAATAAAACTAAAAGATGGTTCTTTGAGAAGATAAGCAAAATTGATAAACCTTTAGCCAGACTCATCAAGAAAAGAAGGAGAGGACTCAAATCAATAAAGTTGGAAATGAAAAAGGAGAAGTTACAATGGACACCGCAGAAATACAAAGCATCGTAAGAGACTACTACAAGCACCTCTATGCCAATAAAATGGACAACCTGGAAGAAATGGACAAATTCTTAGAAAGGTATAACCTTCCAAGACTGAACCAGGAAGAAATAGAAAATATGAACAGACCAATCACAAGGAATGAAATTGAAAATCTTCCAACAAACAAAAGTCCAGGACCAGATGGCTTCACAGGTGAATTCTACCAAACATTTAAAGAATACCTAACACCTATACTTCTCAAACTCTTTCAAAAAATTGCACAGGAAGGAAAACTCCCAAACTCATTCTACGAGGCCACCATATCACCCTGAAACCAAAACCAGACAAAGATACTACAAAAGGAGAAAACTACAGACCAATATCACTGATGAATATAGATGCAAAAATACTAGCAAACAGAATCCAACAACACATTAAAAGGATCATACACCATGATCAAGAGGGATTTATCCCAGGGATGCAAGGATTCTTCAATATACACAAATCAATCAATGTGATACACCATATTAACAAGCTGAAGAATAAAAACCATATGATCATCTCAATAGATGCAGAAAAAGCTTTTGACAAAATTCAACACCCATTTATGACAAAAACTCTCCAGAAAGTGGGCACAGAGGGAAACTACCTCAACATAATAAAGGCCATGTACAACAAACCCACAGCAAACATCATTCTCAATGGTGAAAAACTGAAAGCATTTCCTCTAAGATCAGGAACAAGCCAAGGAGGTCCCCTCTTGCCACCATTATTCAACATAGGTTTGGAATAGTTTTGGAAGTCCTAGCCACGGAAATCCGAGAAGAAGAAGAAATAAAAGCAACACAATTTGAAACAGAAGTAAAACTGTCACTGTTTGCAGATGACATGATGCTATACATAGAAAATCCTAAAGATGCCGCCAGATAACTACTAGAGCTGATCAATGAATTTGGTAAAGTTGCAGGATACAAAATTAATGCACAGAAATCTCTTGCATTCCTATACAGTAACACCGAAAGATCAGGAAGAGAAATTACGGAAACAATCCCATTCACCATTGCAACAAAAAGAATAAAATACCTAGGAATAAACCTACCTATGGAGGTAAAAGAGCTGTACTCAGAAAACTATAAGACACTGATGAAAGAGATCAAAGATGACACAAACAGATGGAGAGATATACCATGTTCTTGGATTGGAAGAATCAATATTGTGAAAATGACTACACTATCCAAAGCAATCTACAGATTCAGTGCAATCCCTATCAAATTACCAATGGCACTTTTTACAGAACTGGAACAAAAAAGCTTACAATTTGTATGGAAACACAAAAGACCCCAAATAGCCAAAGCAGTCTTGAAGGAAAATTACAGAGCTGGAGGAATCAGACTCCCTGACTTCAGACTATACTACAAAGCTACAGTAGTCAAGACAACATGGTACTGGCATAAAAACAGAAATACAGATCAGTGGAACAGGATAGAAAGCCCAGATGTAAACCCACGCACCTAAGGTCAACTAATGTATGACAAAGGAGGCAAGGATACACAATGGAGGAAAGACAGTCTCTTCAGTAAGTGGTGCTGGAAAAACTGGACAGCTACATGTAAAAGAATGCAATTAAACACTCCCTAACACCATACACAAAAATAAACTCAAAATGGATTAGAGACCTAAATGTAAGACAAAACACTATAAAACTCTTAGAGGAAAACATAGGAAGAACACTCTCTGACATAAATCACAGCTAGATCTTTTTTGACCCACATCCTAGAGTAGTAGAAATAAAAACAAAAATAAACAAATGGGACCTAATGAAACTTAAAAGCTTTTGCACAGCAAAGGAAACTATAAACAAGACAAAAAGACAACCCTCAGAATGGGAGAAAATATTTGCAAATGAATCAACAGACAAAGGATTAATCTCCAAAATATATAAACAGCTCATGCAGCTCAATATTAAAAAATCAAACAAGTGAATCCAAAAATGGGCAGAAGACCTAAACAGACATTTCTCCAAGGAAGACATACAGATGGCCAAGAGGCACATGAAAAGCTGCTCAACATCACTAATCATCAGAGAAATGCAAATCAAAACTACAATGAGGTATCACCTCACACTGGTCAGAATGGGCATCATCAGAAAATCTACAAACAACAAATGCTGGAGAGGGTGTGGAGAAAAGGGAACGCTCTTGTACTACTGGTGGGAATGTAAATTGATACAGCCACTATGGAGAACAGTATGGAGGTTCCTTAAAAAACTAGAAATAGAATTACCATATGACCCAGCAATCCCACTACTGGCCATATACCCAGAGAAAACCATAATTCAAAAAGACACATGCACCCCAGTGTTCATCGCAGCACTATTTACAATAGCACTATTGTCATGGAAGCCACCTAATGCCCATCAACAGACAGATGGATAAAGAAGATGTGGTACATATATACAATGGAATGTTACTCAGCCATAAAAAGGAATGAAATTAGGTCATTTGTTGAGACGTGGATGGACCTAGAGACTATCATACAGAGTGAAGTATGTCAGAAAGAGAAAAACAAATATCATATATTAACACATATATGTGGAATCTAGAAAATGGTAGAGTTGAACCAGTCTGCAAGGCAAAAATAGAGACACAGATGTAGAAAACAAACATATGGACACTAAGGGGCAAAAGCAGGGGCCAGGGGTGGTGGTGGTGGGCTGAACTGGGAGATTGGGATTGACATATATACACTAATATGTATAAAATAGATAACTAATATGAACTTCTGTATTAAAAAAATAAAATGAAATTCAAAAAAAAAACCATGTTCTTTCTACTTATAAACAAACCAATAAGGGAAACAGCTAGTTTTCTTTCTAAAAATATTAAAGGAAACTGTCATTAGATCGATGTTGTATTGAACAAAGAAAATCTTTCCAGCTAATACTGTCATGAACAAATGCCTGAATATAAAAATACAAAATCTATATACCACCCCCCTCCCCCTTTTAGAACACTTAGCAGAGTGTCTTTCACATATTAAATCTTTTCTACATGTTTGGGGATTTTTATGTGTGTGTATGCTCAAAATTATAAAACAAATCATTTTTAATTGAAATTTGACATTAAAATAAAACACTGGAAAGGCTGTGTTTATAAATAAATAAATAAATAAAAGGAGAGAGAGAAAGAGAAAATTACCAAAAAGATACGGAGCATAAAAGACATGTGGGCAATAAGGAAAAATGACCTAAAATGTATGTTACTGGAGTTCCAGAAGGAAAGGACAGAAAAAAAAAGGGAATTGGGTGTGGTTTTTATCTTCTTAATGCTCCTTTCTATATTTTCATGATTTTATTAATTTGAAAATATATATATATATATAGATCATTACCTCGCATCATACATGAAAATAAATCCCAGATGGATTAATGAATTTAACGTAAAAAATAAAATCACAAAACCAACCAGAATAATAAGGAACAGGCAAATATTTATCTGGCCTTTCTCATCACAAACACAAAATCTGAAACCATTAAATAAAGACTGTTATGTCTACATATGAATTTTTGCTTACGAAAACACCATAACCAAAGTACAAAGGCTAAGGACCAGATAAGAAAATAGTTGAGCCAAGTGTATGATGGAAATATATGTGGTAAGTAAAATCATATTTCATAAGAATATTTAATGACATGGAAAGTGCTCATAATTTGTATTTATATTTAAAATAGTTTATTGACTTTCCTTCCCGGTGAATATGGAGTAACAAGGGCTGGATTTACTCTTTCACAATAAGCAACAAGAGAATCAGACAAAACACATGAAAGAAGGTTTTCAGTTATTGAGCAACTGGCATCAGAGTACCACACTCCTTAAGACACTGGGAATAAACACAGTAAGTCCTGAAATGGTCCCAGTTTACTACTTGGAGGCAGTTTCCAAACTGCATGGTAGGGAAGGGAAACCTAAAGAGGGCCAATGACCTCGCTGAGTAGAGGGAACAGAGAAAAGAATTCAAGGTAGCCAAGGAAGGGAGAAGAGAGCTTTGGAGAAAGACCCCTGGAGTTCTGCAGAAGGGTCCCCTCAGGGTTTTGACTGATTACTAATCTGTGCATATGTGAGAGAAAGCTACCAAAGCCTACCAAAGAAGAAACATTGGAAAAGAGTGTGCAGAGCAATTCCCAGAGTCCACACTTGCTAGGGAATAGTATGTATTCCCACAAGCCAGAGTAGAGAGACTTCGCAATACATGGAATAAAACAACTGTTATACAGATATTTTACCAGTTCAAGAATGTAGAGGAAAACATGATCATTATGAGGAAAAAAAAAAAAGTGAATTATAAAAAGAACCCAAAGGAAACTCTTAGACATTAAAAAATACAATATATGAAGTAAAAACACTTTGGATGTTTTAAATCCAAAGCACCCAGATCTTGTTTCTAATATCATTCTTCAATAAAAGAAACTAAGGATCCTTGGAGAAATGGCTGGTTCAATGAGTGGAGTGGGAAATATACAAGATGTACCTGGAGCATCCTGTAATGGCAGAAAAAGTAAAAAAGCGCAAAGAAAACCAGCAACAACAACATTGATGGGGGTATGTCAAAGAGACACAGGAGGCAACTAAAAGAGCTCCCAGTGGCTAAAACGGGAATAATTCGAGCAAATGTTAGCAGTGTTGATTATAACACAAAGAATAAAATGAATACCCATGATATAAATAAATGATTGAATAAATAAATGAATGAATGAATGAATGAATGGGGCGGGTAGAATAGACAAATCTCCCACATGCACAAAAATTCCAAATAACTTTTATAGATAATCCATCTCGAGGAGGGGAGCACAGCTCCCCACTGCCTAAGCATGGGCTGCCACATAATGACATCACTCTATAGAAATACAGTACGGAAAAAGGGGGGAGAGGAGTAACTTTACAGTGAAGAAACCTGACAACTACTATTTCACTGAGGTGGCCAAGGTCAACATGAACAGTGATAAATCATGTTATAGGATATACCCTTGATGTGATAAAAATGACACTTTATCTCTGTGGGCGTCCTTCCAAAAACCCATATCCACAGTGTAATCATGAGAACAACATCGGAAAAATTTCAGGATAAGGGAACTGAATAAACTACCTGACCAGGAGTCCATAAAGCCATTAAGTTCATCACAAAACAAGAGAAGTCTGAGAAACTGTCACAGTCAAGAGGAGCCTAAGGATACATGACAACTAAACATAATGTGGTATCCTGGATTGGATCAAGAAACAGAAAGGAGACATTAGGTAAAAGCAGAGAAACCCTGAATAAAGTATGGGCTTCAGTTAATGAGGATATAGCAGTATTGGTTCATTAATCATAACGAACATTCCATACAAATATAAGATGCTAATAATAGAGGAAACTGGATTTGGCGGTATGCGGGAACTTTCAGTACTAGCTTTACAAATTTTCTGTATATCTAAAACTATTCTGAAGAAGCTAAGTCTATTTTAAAATGCATCAGATAGGATTAACAGCATATTAAACACTGAAGATTAAAAAAGTGAACTTAAAGTCACAGCAACAAAAACAACCAAAATTAGAGACAAAAAAGATATGGTATCACACGTGTAACTGGAATCACAAGAAAGTGAGAAGGTGGCAAAAGGCAAAAACAGAAAAAAAAAATTGAAGGAATAATGGCCAAAATTTTAAAAAATTTGATGAAAATTATAAACACACAGATCCAAAAAACTCAGTGAACCCATGTGATCACACAGTAGTGGCACTTCATAATCAAATCGCTAAAAAACCAGTGATAAGGAAAAAACTCTTAAAAGAACCTAGGGTAAAAACACATTACATGCAGAAGAACAAAAATAAGAATTACCGTGTATCTCTTGGCCAAAAACTAAGCATGCCAGAAGACAATGGAGAGACATCTTTAGAATACTGAAAGTTTAAGAAAAATAAAAAGCCAACTCAGAATTCTATATCCAGTGAATATAACTTCCATGAATAAAGGTGAAAAAAATAGAAATTACAATAGTAACAAAAATAACGAAATATTTAGGCATATATCTAACAAAATATAATTGATGAAAACACTAAAGAAGATCTAAGTAAATAAATACTTCAAATTCATGGTATGGAAGTCTTAATATTGTTAATATCAATTATCTCCAACTTGATGTATAGACTCAATACAATCCCAATCAAAATCCTTTTGTGGAATTTGACAAAACTACTTTAAAATTTACGAGTAGATGCAAAGGATGTAGAATAGACAAAGCAGTTTGAAAAAAAATAAAGTACTGGATAATTTACATTACTTGATTATATTTACTATCAGGTTATAGTAATCAAGACAATGTGATATAGGCCTAAGGATAGAAATATATAGTGATGGAATAAATAGACAGTCAAGATATAGATCCACAAATAAATAGCTGTGTGATTTTTTGTAAAATAGTTGAGAGAAAATTCACATACCATACAACATGCACAAAGTATACAATTCAATTGTATTTTCTGTATGTACACAATTGTCACCATAATCAATTTCAGTCATTTCTATTACTGACAAAAGAAACACTACACTCATTAGAAATCTTTTCCCATTTACCCTCAGTCTCCCAGTCCTAGCCAACCACTAATCTACTTCCTGTGTTTATGGATTTGCCTATTCTGGACATTGCACATAAATGGAATCAGATAATATGGAGCCTTTGGTAAATGCCTTTTTGCTGTCAGCACAATATTTTCAAGTTTCACCCACGTTGCAGTATGTGTATTAGTCTGGGTTCTCTAGAGAAACAGAACCAATAAAAGACCTAGATATATGACTATATATATCCATATATATTGGCTTTGCCTCTTTCTCTATATTAAGAGACTCACTATAAGGAGTTGGCTCGCACAATTACGGAGGCTGAGAAGTCCAAGATCTAAAATTAGCAAGCTATAGAACCAGGAGGTACAAATAGTCTAGTTCCAGTCTGAGTCTGAGAGCCTAAGAAACAGAAGAGCCAATAGTGTAAGTTCCAGTTCAAGTCTGAGTCCAAGGGCAGGAGAAGACTGATATCCCAGATCAAATACAGGCAGAGACAAAGAATTGTTTCTTATTCAGCATTTAATTCTATTCAGGCCTTCAGTGGTTTGGACGAAGCCCACCCATATTTGGGAGGGTAATCTGCTTTACTCAGTCTGCAAATCCAAATGTTAATCTCATCCACAAACACCCTCACAGACACACCCAGAAATAATGCTTAACCAGATACCTGAGCATCTAGTTGAAACATAAAATTAAACACCACAAGTTCATCTCGTGTCAACTTTACACCTATATACATCTCCTTACATCATATTTAATCTCCAAATAAAGACAATAACAAGGTCATAATTCCTCCTAACTTGATACAACTATCCTGCACACAGCTGAAACACACTAACCCCTTCCACAGAAAAGAAAACTTCCTTAAGTGATGCTTACTCTTCTCCTTGAAATCCTGTAACTTAGGTACTATGATATAAAATAAACAATACTTGAATACTATGATATAAAGTGACTGCATCTTATGTTACATAAGGGAATAAGACAGGAAAGAAAATAAAGATATTTGATATATACATATGCAAACATACATGTAAGAAAGTAAGAAGGAATATGGAATACTCGTGACAATTACACAGTTCTCATCTCCGTAACCAGTCGTCTGGTTTTTAATAACTATCTTTTCTTTCCACCACGCATTCTGTATTTCTTTGGCCTTCAGTAAATCCTCAGATGATCATGGTTCCTTACCTGGTGGAGGGACTCAAACCTTCATTTCTGAAGGTTCTGGGACACGATTAGTAGTCCTGACTGGATTGGACTGTTGTCTATTTCCATTGACCTTAAACACAAGCCTGGTACTAGTATTAGTAACAGATGCCCTAAGGGGTCTTTTGTATTCCAGACATATTCTTCCTTACCTCCAATGTAGAGGAGTAGTCTAATTTCCCCTTGGTAGTCAGGATCAATCACCCCAGCCAGTACAGTAACTCCCTTTTCTGCATTGATTCAGTGGCATAAGGAGTCCAAAGTGGTTGAGCATTAGTCTTAATTTCCAGTTCAATTTATCCACTGTTGAGTCTCCTGGTCAAACCATTCCTCCTTTTAGAACTAAGACCTCTGGGCCAGAACAGCATAAGGTCATGAGAAACAAAATTTCTGCTGGTTAGCAACTAGTGTTAAAAGTGAGGGATACCACCCCCATTTCTACCCCTTGATTCCTGAACCCATGAATTCTGGCTATGGGAGAAACAGACCATATATTGGATGCTGATTCAGAGCATATACAGCTTTCTGGAGAACCCTCTCCCGACGGCGCAAGGTACTGCAGCCTAGCTTACACTGTAAGTCTCCACAAGGCCATTCCATCATCCTATCATGCCAGCCGCTTCAAGCTGGTGGGAAACATAGTAAAACCAATGAAGTCCATGAGCATGGGTCCATTGCCATTATTCTTTTGCTGTGAAGTGAGTGAGTTCCTGATCTGAAGCAGTGCTGTGTAGAATGCCATCATGGCGGAGCAGGCATCCTGTAAGTCCATGGCTGGTAGTTTTGGCAGAAGCATGGCAGGCAAGAAAGGTAAATAAATACGCAGAGTGTCTGTTCCAGTAAGAACAAAATACTGCCCCTTCCATGACAGAAACAATCCACTATAATCAACCTGCCACCGGTAGCTTGTCCATCACCCTGGGGACTGGTGCCATACTGGGGGCTCACTGTTGAGTTGGTCTTTGCTGCTAGTAGACTGGGCACTCAGGGCTGGCTAGAGCTAGGTCAACCACGGTGAGTAAAAGTCCATGTTGCTGAGCCCTTGCATAAACCTCAATCCTTGCCACCATGGCCACTTTGTTCATAAGCCCTTGGGCAAAGACGGGGTGCCTGAGAAAGAGGCTGACTGATATCCACAAAACAGATCAACCTATATACTTGAGTATTAAAATCCGTCTCTTCTGAGATCAAACTTTAGTGAGCATTCACTTGGAACACAAGTGTCTTTAGTTTCTGCTCATTCAGAAAGGTTTATCTACATACCTCTTCCTCAAATTTCCTTATTGCCAGTTTCCTAATCATGTTCCTTCCAAATCCCTAACCATCCAGCCAAACCATTGGCCATAACCCAAGAATCAGATTACAATCACACACCTGGCCATTGTTCCTTCCAATCAAAGTGAATAACCAGGAGCACTGCTCAAAGTTCTGCCCACTGGGAGGCTTTCCCTTCACCACTGTCCTTCAGGGATGACCCAGAAAGTACTGCACCCACCACATTCAGACAGTGCGTGCATACCATGCACAACCATATGTAAATCAGGCTCGAGTTTTCTCCTCCTCTATCAATTGATCATAGCTACCCTAAGAAGCTAAAAAAAAGAAGAGCAAAAGAAGGGAGAAAACAATTAAGAGTAGAGCAGAGATTAATGAAGTGGAGAATATCAAATAAAGGAATCACAAAACCAAAAGTTAGTTCTTTGAAAAGACCTCACACCTCTAGCTAGAATAAGAAAAATAGAGAGAAGATACAAATAACTAAAATCAGAAATGAAAGTGAAATATTACTAATGTTAAGGCAATAAAAATCATTAGAACACTATGAATAATTGTGTGCCAACAGGTTAGATAACCTAAATTAAATAGAAAAATTTCCAGAAACACACAAATTACCAATAATGACTCAAAAAGAAATAACAAACTTGAATGACCTATATAACAGAGACTGAATCAGTAATCAAAAACCTCCCAACAGAGAAAAGATGGCTTCTCCGGTGAATTCTTCCAAACATTCAAAGAATTAACACTAATCCTCAAGCTCTTCCAATCAGTGAAAGAGGATGGAACAGTTCTTGACTCAAGATATAAGGCTAGCATTACACTGGTACCAAAGCCAGACAAAGAAAACGAGAGACCAATATCCCTTATGACTATCAATGAAAAAATCTTTAACAAAATACTAGCAAATGTAAACCCAAAATCATATTATACAACATTACCAAGTGGGATTTATCCCAGGGATGCAAAGATAGTTCAACATAAGAAAATCAATCAATGTAAGACATCATGTTAATAGAATGAATGAAACAAAACACATGATCATCTCAATTGATGCAGAAAAAGCATTTTGACAAAATCCAACACCATTTCATGACAAAAAAATTCAGAAAACTAGGAATAGAAGGGAAATTGCTCAACATAATAAATGGCATTTATGAAAAACCCATAGGTAACATCATATTTAACAGTGAAAGACTAAAAGCTTTCCTCCTACGGTCAGGGATAAGGCAAGGATGCCTGCTTTCACCACTGCTTTTCAACAGTGTGCTGGAAGTTCTAGTCAGAGCAATTAGGTAAGGGGAAAAAAACGCATCCAAATTGAAAAAAAAGGAGTAAAACTATCTTTATTCGCAGATGACATAATCCTATACAAAGAAAATCCCAAAGAATCCATCAAAAAAAAACAAAAAAGAAAATAGCCAAGCTAATAAATGAATTCAGCAAAGTTGCAGGGTACAAGATCAATGTGCAAAGATCAGTTGTGTTTCTATATACCAGCCACGAACAATCCAAAAAGGAAATTAAGAAAACAGATCAGTTGTTGTCAGGGGCCAGGGGTGGGGGAGGGAATTTACTGCAAATGGGTATGAGGAATATTTTGGCATATTTGGGGACGATGGAAAAGTTCTATATCATGACTACAGTGGTGGTTACAAGAATGTGCATTTGCTAAAACTCAGTGAACTGTACATTTAAAAATTGATAACTTTAGGGGCTTCCCTGGTGGCGCAGTGGTTGAGAGTCCGCCTGCCGATGCAGGGGACACGGGTTCGTGTCCCGGTCCGGGAAGATCCCAGATGCTGCGGAGCGGCTGGGCCCGTGAGCCATGGCCGCTGGGCCTGCGCGTCCGGAGCCTGTGCTCCGCAACAGGAGAGGCCACAACAGTGAGAGGCCTGCGTACCGCAAAAAAAAAAAAAAAAAATTGATAATTTTATTGTATGTAAGTTATACATCAAAAGCTGATAAGACAGATTTTAAACAAAATGTGTATTTAGATCCTCTTTTTAAAATACTTGAATGCACAGAAAAAAAGTAGGGAATGATGGACAGTACAAAATATCCAAAAGGTGGGATATGAGTGACTTTTACTTTTGTTTATGCTTCTTTTCACTTTAAATTGTTTATAATGTATATCCATTAGTTATATAATCAGAAAAAAAGTTGTTTAAAAATATATAAGAGCATTATACTCTTTAGATTTATTTCCACTTAAGAGTTAATATTTTAAAGTATTGGCACTTACCACGTGAAACAAATCAACTTTTGACTATGACAGATAAAGGGAGGTGTTATAATACGCCGAGTTGACATCAAGTACTTAATGCCCATTTTCACGTTATATCTCATAAAAGTCTGTGTACTAGAACTCCATTTTTATATGGGTACAACTGAAAAGACTCCAGAAACCTAGATCATAACTGAAGATTCAAAGGCCATTTTCCAATAAAATTGTCCTGGTATGTTGAAGTAGAAATCTGGAAAGCTGTCTGGTTACCACAAGCCCATCTAAATTTTAAAGCAAGTCAAACAGTAACAAGAGAGTTTTAAGAGAGCCAGTAAACAAACTTCAGGTGATGGAGACATGGAGAAGCAAAAGTTGGCATGGATGTTAATAATCAAATCCCATGTTGTCCTTGATCTCATAAAGAAAGATCTTCCGGCAGAAGAGGACAAGGCACCCTGAGAAGTATTCTTGAGAACAGACTAAATATTAGGGAGAAGGAGAGATGAAAGTTGAAAGGACAGCATTACAAAACTAGACTAGCTCAGACACAGATTTGGCATCAAACCCTCAAACTCTAGTATTAGAAGTCTAATTCTGGAGAGGTAAGAGGAAGCCCATCTAACAGATTAGGTGAAAATACAAAAACTGATTACCCCAGGTGCAGATACTGGCTGAAGGATGAACAGAAGTTGAGTCCAGAAATTCATGAATAAATTTATAGACTACTGACCCATAATGAATGGTTAAAGCAAATGCATTTAATTCTACCATAATGGACAATAAAGCCCTTTGGGAAACTTCCATAACTAAAATAAAACTAAACAAAAATCTTTTAAAAACTAAAACTTTTTTAAAAAGCTTTTACATGTGGAGTGCTTACTATGTAAGAAGCACCTGGTATACATTATCTCCAATCTAAATTAAATACACAAATTTACATATGAGTTTATAATGGTTGAAACAAACTGGTAACAGTCTTTACATTAAGTAAATATTAGTGCAGGGCTTAACTCTCAGGACTGTTTCAGTAAAAACCTCAGGTTTTTTCCAGGCTCATGCTTCTTCCCTCTACACTAGGCTGAGAAAACGTTAAGTCTGACTCTGCTTAGAAAGAAGAGTAGAGAGAGCCTGCTGTGTCCCTTACATCTACCATGGAAAACATACTGACTCCAGGGTGTTCTGTGGAAGAACGCAGTCTTCATTTTCATGTAAGAACAGTCATGTCTAAGTTCACATTCAAGAAAATTCTCCTTCCATAAATTTACAATGTGTGTCTTCTTACATCCCAGGTCAGGCGAAAGATAAAGATGTCTTACTTTTTCTAAACTCGTTCTCTTTCAATTATACCAAGTAGAAAGGAAAAAGTCAGTTCATCTAGTTCATTAGTCATCTTACCTGTGAAGCAGGAATAATGATATTTGCTCCACAGGGTGGTAAGAATTCAGTTACACAATATTTTTAAAGTGCTTAGCATGAGGCTGGCAAATAATGGGTCCTCAGGTTATGGTAGCTACTACTAACATCACTTTTAGTCCTCAGTGTCTGATAGGGCCATCGATGGACAGTCCTTTGAGGAGTCAACGTGGAAGAAACCACCAAAGTGACAATCAGATGAGCCTGGCGCAGTGGACCCGAGGCTCCTGCTGTTCCTATTCCTATCTCCCCCAGTGCCACGTTTCATCTCATTGGAAGATGGTTCTTTGAGTTACATCACTAAGTGTTGGTTTCAACAAAATATTTCCTGAATCCAACTCTCAAGCCCTCTCTTTCCTTTTGCATTTCATAGCTTGAACTGAACCTCCCCAAACAGGTATACTTCACTTATGAGAAGGACATTAAGTGTCAAAGTAATAATTTTAAAAAATTAATTTTTTTTTATTTGTGTTTGCACAAGGAAAGGAGAAGGCAAGGAGGTACAGACATTTCTGTCTGCAAGAACTCTGTTTGCTCACAACATCAGAGCAGTCATCAGTCCATAGCAATTTCGGACACTTTTGAAACATGCAATTTCTCCGTGTGTGTGTGTGTGTGTGTGTGTGTGTGTGTGTGTGTGTGTGTGTGTGTGTGTGTGTGTGTGTTAGAGAGAGCAGGAGCAAAAGCAAGAGAGAGAGAGACACCAAGAAGTCATTGCTTAGTTGCCCTGAACATAGTTTTTCAAATCCAATGTGGATACATTAGACCTTTCACTTTGAGTTTTTACTGGCAATGGTACTAGAACAACCTTCTGAATAGCAACTACTGCTGAATTTTAAAATCTTCCTGGCCCTTCCCTGAGCCAGATTTTAAAGGTACATCAAGCTTGGCTCATTCGATACTCAGGAACCTTATCTTTTTTAAAATAGAAATTCATTTTACTACTACCAAACAGCATATCCAAGTACTACCGTAAGACGATATGACGTATGCCACTCTATACTGTGAAGAAAAAGGAAAAAAAAGGAAAAGCCAAGTTTTATTTCATTTCATCCCCTGCTTCTTTTGAGGAACTCCTTGTAGCTATGTAAAATGAAATGTGTAATCGTTTTTGATGGGCAAACCAAGTGATTAGATGAACTGTATAATTTTAAAGGTCTTATAAAGTAATCTCCTCAATAAATTAATCGCCCATGCTCAACAGTATCTCACAGAAGGCTTCTCTAGTATTTTAATCAAGTTTTCTACTAGACTTACCTATCCTGGTGTCATTAGTCCCTGTGAAATAACTACAGATTTTAGTCTTCACAAACACACATCCTTTTCATTTACCACTGAGATTTCAGCATAGGAATGTTTCCAATAAAAGAATTTCTTCAGTCTCATCAACTGGCACACTGGAATTGTACATTCCAAGGAAGAAGGCGATATTTATTTTTTCAAACCCTATTCCAGCCAACTACCATAAACTTAGTTATTCTGAGGGCTCCTTGTTTCACTTTTATTTGGAGTCTGCCAACAGGTGACTGGATACTAGAGCACATTTGTCTACTCCTCAGGGATCCTTCTAATGGGACTATAACTTGGAACCAGTATTCCAAGTGGAAAACCCTCAGTCCAGAATCAGCAGCCCCTTCAAGTGCCTCTTCCCACATTCACACCAGGAGGTGGTGTTCCAAGGTGGTCTCAGCGTCGCACTGGCCAGCTTATTACTGGATCAGCAGGATGCTTATTAAAAGAAAAGAAAACTCAATGAGCATCAGGTATTCTGCTTGGGCAAGCTAAAGTTGTAATGAAATGTCACCTAAGGTCACCCAATCCTTTGAGATTTAAATAAAATTGGCTAGAGCCCCTATTCCACATCCTGTGGGATATGCCTAGCCTTCTCCAAGATTTCTGCAAAAGACCAAAGTCTCATGTTCTCATGGTCATATCTAGATTCAAATTCTTTTTTATCCTGCTGAACTTTTGATCTGAGTTCATTTTGCTAGTATCTCATCTCCTGTGGGCATTTTCTTTCCTCTGCTCCAGACATGGAACTCAGTTGTTGTATTTTTTCTTTTCTTCCCCCCAAATACATGGCATTTCTGTGGTAAGTAGATTTTCATGAAGGTTTTGGCTGTGAGGGAGGTTAAGGCACATAATTTAAAATAGCGGCGAACACTGATCATCCTTCATCTTAAAGTCATTCAGACATCCTGGCCTTTGAAATGTTTCCCTCGTCACATTTCTCCATTGGCCCCTGTCCTGACCTATCTTTCACTTTTCTTCATTTCATTTCTTCATTTCAGTTCTCTTCTGTCTTTATATTCACCATCAAGTCCTCTCAAATGCTATAAACTCGAAATACTAATATTCTATAAGCAGTTCTGTCTTTGGACAAACCCCATAGCTTGTTTTCGTTTGAATAGCTTTACGGAGGGCACACCCTCATTTGCCGCAGGTCAGAGGTTTCCCTACAGACACATAGCTGGAATGATTCAACCATTTATCCTGTAGTGATGTGAGCACCTAACTCATGAGCCATGACATTTTTCTCCCAAACCTATATTCTGGACTGTTTCGTGATTATCCACCTAATACGAACTCTGAAGTTAATGATTTCTGGGCCTGCCAAGAGCATCTTTTGTTCACCCAAAGCTGGCCCCCAGTTCACCTGGCAGAGGAGGCTAAATTTACCCCATGACATCCTTCCTTCAATATATCACCTAGCCCAGGTCTGGTCTATGCTCTTATTTGAGATTTAAATAAAATTGGCTTGAGCTTTAAATAAAATCCTCTTATCTGCCAGCTCCCTTAGGTGTGTCTCATCTTGTCTATATCTTGCCTTTAAATAGGTGTTACAACCCCAAATGTCTGCAGAGACCAAGTGGGTGACCTAAAAGCAGAAAACAGGGCAAGGGGAGACATTACCTGGAGAGAAAAATCCCCACCTGGGATGACTTCATTGTTGGGCTCCAGTTGACTGCAGCCCCATGAGGTGTTGGGCCTGGGGATGCCAGAGTGTCTGTCCCTGGGATGTTTTATTCAGTTTTATTTGAAACGTCCATTTTCTTATTTTAAAGTTCAAATTTTTAAGAAGTGTATTAGCACAACAAAATATATTTCTGGGCCCAATGTAGCCCAAAGACAGTCAATTTGAGACTTCTGGCTTAGACTCACACACTATAAGCCCCAAGAGCATGTTTCCCTGCAGTATGGACTGTGCCAGCTGCCCCATTTGAACAATCGTGTCCTCTTCAAGCTCATCTAACAGTGCCAGCAGGACTGATCCTGGCCCTCCCAGCCATGTCCTCTCAGATTTGTCCATCTTTTTTTCTAAGTAGCTCTTCCCGTCTGTAAGGATCGGCTCATAATATGCTTCTTTTATTAAATCCCTGGTTTTATTTTTAAGGTGGACTTTCCATAATTTCTAGATCTGATTTTTCTCCGAGGAAGTCATTTGTTTGCTTACTAAGTTTTGCCTTTTGTCATTTGTTCCATGCCCTTGGGCCACAGCTCTTGTTATCATTCCTAATACAAGCATAACTAAAATATTCCTTTCTCCTGGTCTCATTTTTTAAAGCAGTCACAGGTTAAGTTTTTGCTTTTGAATATCTCCTTAGTTTGACCTCTATGATCCAAACTTTCCACAAAGTAAAATTTACTCCTTCCAATTCAATCCATTTCTTCCCTCATTTTAAAAATTCTCCTGCTCATACTTTCCCTAGTGTATGACCCAAATCTTTAATTGATTTTGTTTCTTCCAAAGTTTCTGAGGAAATCTGATGTCCTAGAGATAGTGCCGTGGTTCAGTCCTTTTTAAAAATACCCTTTTTAACTTTGAAGCTTATAATATTACATTGAGCTGCACCTGTACTTGAAGCCCAGATGGTGGCACAGCCTCTATAATAAGAGCCTCTGGGGTCTTATACGGTCCTTCCACTACCCTGATTAGGTTCATCCTAGAAATCTACCACCAGGACCAAAGCACTCATGATTAATAATCCAAAGACAATTAGAAACACACACAGTATTCAGAGGAAGGTGAAAGTGTGCATGCGGAGTGGTAACTTCAGGAATCTGCAGAAGAGACAGGAAGCCAGCAGTTATTCACTCAGCAGTGTCTTCCTTGATGTAAGATGAAGTTAAAATACAGCGGAACAGAATTAGGAACACCTGACTTATCATTACCAATCAATGGCAGGACAAACATTCATAGAGCAAAATGCCAAGCACACGTGTTCTGTATCCCACATGGAATTTAGTTGATTTTTATAGCTCAAATCTAATAATCTAATTCCAGAGTCAATGCCTAAAATGCCAGCTATGACTATAATATTAATTCCTGCAACACACAGGTCCAGGGTGGCCATGGTGGCTTCCCCAGGGCCTGCCTCCCTGAAGTTGTACTTCTGCCTCAATGTCACTTTGAATTTCTACCCAAGGGAGCTTCCTGAGTCATGCATATTGGGTTGGCCAAAAAGTTCATTCGGGTTTTTCCATAAGATGTTACGGAAAAACTCCAACGAACTTTTTGGCCAATCCAGTATATGGGAGGTTTGGACAAATTGAAGACTCTTCTCTGAGTTTATCTGACAGAAAAAAGAGGTGCAGTGATTACTAGACCAAATAAGATCAAAGGGTGAGATTTACTCAGGGCTCTCTGACTGCAAACAGAATGGAAGAGAACTGGCCTAATTTATGCCTCTGCCTTCGTTTGCAGGGGGAGAAACGGAGGACAGGACGCCCCATGTGGAGAGAAGCAACTTCCCTGGCCTGCTGATCACACTGGAGCAGGCAGCAGAAGAAAAAGAAAGTGGAGTGTTTTCAAAGACAGAGACCATCTCATGTATCATTTTTATTAACTGCCTCTGGTTAGTCCAGCATTAAGGGTACAGTAGAAACTGAAAAACAAATTTTAAACTAAGTTGAGAAAATGCAGATCTATTGTAAGTCTTATAAACTCTGTACTGCAATTTCCAAAAACTTTACTGTTTACAATGCACTTTGATAGCAGTAACATGAGACAAGGAGCTATTATTTACTTTATACTCATCTCCTCTGGAGATGTATAGAAGACCAAGTTCATTACTGTAGGTCTAAGAACTAGACCTTTTCAAATTCAATTTATTCTCTCAGCATCTAAATGGTTAACTGGGTTAAAAATGAATTCCTATAAAGCCAATGCCATTCTCTTTCTCCTCTTGACTGTTATCTCATTTTACTACATTTTACTTCAAAGGCCTCTTTACATGAGCCACGTCATGCATAAATCATGTTTCTGATATGATGCAAGAGAGAAGTTATAAAGATCAGGGGTACTGTCTCAGACAGAAACAACCACCATTTAAACGCGGTATCACTATGAAGTACATGTCTTTTCCTGTAGTAGGATGGAAATGTGTTATAAATCTGTGGAGTTGAAATCCAAATCTGGCATCAAGCTTTAAATTGGTCTGGATTTTCCAACATCACCTTCTGGCTCCCAGACCGGCCTGCTTTCCTCAGATATCAATTCCTGCCGTCCCACAAACAAGCTAGAAATTTCCAGTGTGTCAAAGCAAGAAGATGGTTTTATGACGACAAAATTACGAATAAAATACACTTCTTTCCCTCTTGTTCATTGAGGCGGGAGGGCCACTTCACTCTTGGCCTCAAGAACGGAAATCTTGATCTCAAGTAGTTGTGTGACTGAGACGGGCAGTCTTCCTCCCTGTGTGTTGGCTCTCTCCTCTATAAAATGATGGCTTTGGACTAAACAATATTGAAGAGACCTGTCTGATCAACATTCAGGGGACGGTGTAGCTACCAATGGGTTCTGTGAGAGCACCAGGAAGAAAGTGTTCCAGCTAGGTTCATCAAGGGAGGTTTCACAGGAGGAATAGCATTGGTGGTGAACTTCAGAGAATGAGATTTTAAAAGAGTGCAAAAACATTCCAGACAAAGGGACAAGGTAAACAAAGGTTGAGAAGAGGAAACACACTGCACTTTCCTGGAACTGCAACGAATCGTACATGCCTGGTGGCTGCAAAAGAACTTTTCCGTAGGCTCAACCTCTTAATAGAAAGAAGAAATATAAAATTTCCTTTTAAAGCAAGTAAAGGTCACATTATGGTTTTTGTTACAGCCTTCTTGAGATATAATTCATAAGCATACAATTCACCCATTTAAATTATGTAATTTAATGTTTTCCTGGTATTTTAACAGATATGTGCAACCATCACCACAGTCAATTTCTGAACATATTTATCACCCCAAACCCTTTAGCCATCACCCCCCAATTCTATCATCTACTTTCCCACCAGTCGATCTTCTGTCTTTATAGTCTTGCCTGTTCTGGACATTTCATATGAACGGAATCGTACAACCTGGGTTGTGACTGGCTTCTTTCACTTAGCATCATATTTTCAAAATTATGCTGACCATTGGGGAGCCTCTAGAAGCTGTAAGAGGCCAGACTTGCTGACATCTTGATTTTAGCTCTTTAAGACTCATTTTGGACTTCTCACTTCCAGAATTGTAAGAAAATAAATTTGTGCTGTTTTAAACCACTAAAACAAATTTTTAAAAAAAATTAGTCTATGCTGTATCACGTATCAGTGCTTCATTCCCTTTATGGCTGAATACTATGCCACTGCAGGAGTATACAACATCCATCAGCTGACGGACATCTGCATTGTTTCCACCTTTGGGCTATAACGAGTAATGCTGTTAATAAACATTCGTGTACAAGTTTTTGTGGGAACATACGTTTTCATTTTCTTGAGTATATACCTAGGGGTGGAATTTCCGGGTCATATGGTAATTCTATGTTTAACTTCTTGAGAAACTGCCAGTGGCTGTACCATGTTACATTCCCATCAGCAGAGTATGAGTTCCAATTTCCGTACATCCTCACCCATGCTTGCTACTATCTGTCTTTTGATTATGGCAAACCCAGTCAGTGTGAAGTGGTTTTAATTTTTTGTGGTTTTAATTTTTTGTGGTTTTAATTTTCTCTAGTTACCAATGATGCTTAGCATCTTTTTCTGATCTGTCTGGGTATGTGTATATATCTTTTGCAGAAATATTCAGATTGTTTCCCCATTTTCAATTTGGTTATTTGTCTTTTTATTCTTGAGTTGTAAGAGTTCTTTACATATTTTAGGTACCAGTACCTTATCAGATATATGATTTTCTACCATTCAGAAGGAAAAGTCAGATTATTAATATTGCCACATTTTAAAGAACAGAAACAAACAAAAGTTTTCCAGTACATGATTATAAATACTGCACTATTTTCTGCAAAAACACATTTTCATTTTTATATATTAATCATCAAATATTTTACACCCAGTTTTTTCTTAACTCTCATTAAGCTCATCTCCAGCTTTGGTTGGGGAGAAAATAAGTACACAGAGACATGTATGTCGGTGCCTCTACAGAGAAGAATGTCTGATTCTGCAGTAAAACCGTTGCAGCTTTTACAAATCATGTTTTACAAATTCACATACTAGAATTACATCCCAAAATAAGCCTTGGAAGGCATCTGGCTACATGCTGTAACCATTAAAAATGATGTTCTGTGCTACAGAAAATGTGTTGGAGATACCCTCTACATGAAGTATGACTAGATAGTTCAAATCGCATATGACTGACCAATAAGTTGCTTCCCAAGAATGAATGCCACAAATCCAGAAGCTATGGAAACTCTGGCTCATTAAAGCAAGCCATGTTCTTGTTAGACTGAAGTCTCTATTATGTGCTGAATAGTAAACTGTAATTCACTGGTTACTTTGCTGTGAACACCAAAAGATTCCATTTCCGAGAATATACCCAGGCAGGAAAAGGTGTTTTCAGATCCCAGAACTCAGAAAACATAACTCTCTATGTGAAGTAGAGTTCAAAGTTGGACAGAAGTTCCTCACTACCCCTGTGCACTTCATCTTCTGCTCTGACGATTCTAGCTGGGCGCCTCGCTCCAATCTTGCCGTGAATCCCCTTTCCTGGAGCAACGGAGGCTGAAGCACATTTGAAATAGTTGAGTTTTACTCCACTGCACTGAGCCACAAGCCCTGCTTAGAAAGACCTGGGAAACATTAGCTTGCTTCAGGTCTGGCCGTAATGAAAATAAATGAGGGCTTCAATTTAAAGTCGTTACTAAAAATTTGTTCTTTCCTCCATTCTAATTCTGAGACCCACTTGCAGCTAATTAGGACGGTTCCCAGCGTGATCTCCCAGCACACTGCTAGTGTAAACACCAGCCATCTGAGTTTCATTACAATAAAGAAATCAAATAAACAGTGGACCAGAAAACAGTAGTTTGGGCACAGCTCATGACAGCACAATGCAGTTAGCATTCCTCACTCGGGAAGGAAAAGGAGGCACCAGGGGAGCAAGGCTGATGCCCAGTGCTTTCCTTTCTTATTAACGACGTTAGTGGGACTGGGGATTATTTCTTACTGTTAAAATTTTCTGGAGAAAGAAGAGGGATTTTTTTTTTTTTAATGAAAATGAAAAAGAAGTGCTTTCTGAACCTCGTTGTAAACAGAAAGAAAAGGTAATTATTTGCTTTGGACTACTCACTGCGTCTCCAGTTCCTCATAGGATATACTGTTTACAATTTAAATTGGAAAAAGAAAAAGAAAGAGGAATAGAGTGTCCATTAATCTGCTTAAATTTTTTATTACTTGTCCTAGGTACAAACGAATCTCTGCCAACACACGCTGGACATGACTCTGTGATTCCTAATATCCAGAATATTAAGAATATAAAATACGTAAACATATAAATAAGTAAAAGAGCCACTCATGTGTTTAGATATTTCACTCATCTCATTCCCATCAACTAATATTTGGAAAACTTCCATAAACAAATAAACATTTTAAAGGTTCAACTGCATCGTTTAGCATGACCTTGGAATCATTAAAAGGAAAAGAAAAAAAAAAAAATCCAAGCATTTCTGTCTATAAAATTTAACCCCCCTCTTAAGTAACTGTAAAAGTCTAAAGACATTTTATTGAATTTGGTTCACAAATTCAACAATGGTATGAGTTTTCCGGTTACAGCATATTCTATGAAGAAAACATTAACGAACTCCAGCACCTCCTGAGATACAACTTGTATGTCTATGAGGATCAGAATTCACATTTGGCTTCTGGATCAGGCCCTGGTTTCACTGCACATGACAGAAGTTATGTAGCGCCTCAGTGATAATGCAGCTTGAGCGAGGTGCGGGAAAAAACACCATTTCTTCCTCTCTTACACAGTCTAGGTCTAGGTGTGTAAGTATCCCATGGCTGGTATTTACTTGTTTTTTTTCCATTTAAATGGTTACATAAAAACTATGACACTTGTGGGAATGTACTCACTCAGAAGGTTCTAGATGCTTTGGGCTAAGATTAAAATGTGTCTAAAATAGCCCCTTTACGTTCCCACTTAGACCACTCTAAAAAGCTGTTGCATGAAAAGACCCAAAGCAAGATCCTAAGCCAGATGAATCAATAATTTAAGAAAAGTCACCAAAAAATGCAAATTATACTGAGATGGACCATGTTCGGAAAAAAAAAAACAAAAAAACTGCTAAATCAATGGAACTAAGAGCTAAAATGCATGCTTTAACCTTGAGATTAATTTTTAATCTGTGGAAGGAAAAAACTACTCACCCATGGGGCAGGGTGGTGGGGGCCTGGGGGAGAAACAGGGCGGCATTTGTCTGGTGCAGTTGTGTTAGTAAGGGACGAACAAAAAAGATCTGCCATTGTTTTGGAATTGTCTATCTATCATCTACATGTTGAAAGAAGATTAAGGTCAAGGAAAACAAAGGTACATGCCCAGAGAAATTAAAACTAAAGACAGGAATTTTTAAAAATCTGAACACATTGTCATTTCACATTTTTTGATAATTTGCTTAACCTGCTTCACCTCAAAACAATCTACTTAGGTCCAAAAGACATACACTTTCTTTAATTGGACAAATATTTATTCAACATCTATCTGCTAGATCCCAAATCTATTCACTGACTTCTCAAGTGGAACTTGTATACACTCATGTCCATCTCTGTAAAATGAGAGATTTAGATTGAATCATTGAGAGTGCTGACCAGCTCTTATGATTTAGAGCCCTTTCCTCACCGACACCGACAGGCCATGCACGTGCCTCAAAAGCTCTGAAAGGCAACTATGGTCCTTTGTGCAGTCAAGACGTGCTGTGACAGAGCATCAGAACTGACCAGCCTACATTAAAGCCATGAGGTTAAGGACTGAAATGTCTAACAGAGTTAAACGGGGAAACTACGATTCCTTAGAAGTTCCCTTCGCATCCATGTTCTCTCCAGACTGGAATAGTGTTGAAAAATAATCTAAATATTTCATGAATGCCAAAAGGATGACAATCACTACCTCATTTAATTTTACTTTATATTAGACAGTATTTTTCCTTTCAAAGCACTTTTATTAGTAATTTCTCACACAGCATGACTTAACCCAAATGTAGCTCTTAGAACTGTGATGGAATATTAAACCAAGCAAAGGAATGAACTGCTTAAATAGCTGTATTATTATTCCTCTTACCAACTGCCTACAATGTGTGAGTCCTTCAAATGCCTTATTTTATTTCATCTTTACAACATGCTATGGGGTCCACATCCTGAGATGTGGATTTGCCTACTCAGTTTCTCAAAGTTGGGAAGCAGAGGAGCCAGGGTTTGAAACCAGGTTTATCCTTATCCAAAAACCCACGTTCTTTCTTTCTACCTCGTGTGTATTTATTTTTGTGTATTGTGCCATAAACTATGTTTTAGAAAATAAATATACTTAATGCATTTTAGAAATAAATATACTTAAGGAAAATTTTATGATGGAAAGAACACAGTTCTAAGGTACAATGACCCTCCTTCAAACATGCATATTCTAACGTTAAAGCTTGCGTATTCTAGCAAATAAAACAGAAAAGCAATTGCGTTTAATCCCAGATAACTAAACCACTGAACTCCATAGGTAGAAATCCATTTTTAAGACCCTGGATGGCTTTTCCTCTGTCACATGGTATGCTTGTAGAACATGGATCCCATCAATGATCGGTTACCCAGAATTTGAAATCATCTAAAGTAAGCAAAACCCGGCATAAAACTTTTATAGGGAAAACAAAGGGAATGAAGAAATAACTCCCAAATTATTCTCTGTCTGGGAGTATTTATACCATTTTTCAGATCATCATTAAGAAAAAATGAAAAAGAGATAACACAATATGATAAAATGCATACAGAAAGGAAATAGGAAGACTTTTTTATCTGTGCTCTGCCACTAAGCAGTGGCCTGAGCTTGGGAGTGATAACTCACTTATACCTTCTGCTACTTTACATCTGCAAAATTGAGGGTTTGCTCTCAGATTTCCCTTCTAATTCTGATGTTCTCTTAGACTGTGAACCATTAAAAACAAAAAAACCCCTCAATGTTGTCTATCATGATTTTAATGTAGAAATTATTCTCCCTCTGGCAGAAGGAAATTCTTCTGTCTCTTCAAATCACCTATGTAGTCTGAAATTCAATTTAATTGTCCAAAGTCCAATCAAGGCAGGAAAGCAACAGATGCTATTAGAAGCTTAAAACACCAAATTTAAAAGTGTGTGTGTGTGTGTGTGTGTGTGTGTGTGTCTCCAGGAAAGGTCACAAATTTGACCTCCTGGAAGCAGCAAAGGTTCCATCCTTGGAGCCTGCTGTGACAGCATCTGGAAATTCCTCACTTGGGTCAGTGGGGAGACATTCCCTGTTTGCTTTGCTTTTGTTTTATACCCATGTGGTGTTCAGCATATCAATAATATATTCCAATCTCATCATGAAACCCTTTAATGATTTACTTTTCAAACCTCCCAGGCCCATCTAACCACAGGAAAACCCATTCCTTTTGTTACAAGCTGAAAGGATGACAGTCAAAACACAGACAGAAGAAAAAGCACTCAATGGAATCTTATGTTGTTCCTACTGTTTGCCCCCAGTCTGAGCCACAGCTGAGCTTTCAACGTCTGGAGAGACATGGGGAAGGCTGCTAACTTCCTGTAGTAACTTTTTCTATAAGTGACACGTGTCAAAACGCATGGAGTTTTTACATGATTGGCAGTATTCACAGAAAAATTTTCTGTGAAACAGAATATGGCCATAATTGGTTCTGGAACACCTTAGTGCGTTATTGTCTATTGTATAGACCTTTCATATATTTCACATTCTCTTGTATAGATTACATCAAGCATTCGTCTAGTTCTACACCGTTCACTGTTAGAAATACTCTGAAGTTACACGGAGGGTGTCGCTGATGCTCTGTCCCGTTCAACATACAGCTTTGTCAGAACAGTCGCCAGTCAAGATGATTCTCAGTGAGTGACACTACTTGCTCATCCCTCCAGGTGCCCCAGTCAAAACTTTTAGCACCATCTTTGTCTTATTCTTTCCATTTACCCACTGGTCCTAGTTAATTTCCATGTCTGTCCACTCTCCCACATAAAATTTCCCAAATCAATTCACCTCCCTCTTCTCCACAACAATCCTCATCCACAGGATACTATCCTATGTAGCCTAGATCACTGCATATGCTCCTACACTCTCTCTTATATAGCTTTTTCCCCCACAACTGAAATGCAGTAATTGTATTTAAATATAAATCTGTGTCACTTCCATGTTTGAACCACGCATGCAAAGTTTCTCTTTGTTCATACAGATGCTCAATAAATATTGTTTACTGTCTGGATAACCAGTGTTCTTGCAAAGGTGGCTGTGTACAGAACAAAATATTAATAATATCTTCATATACATTTGAAATTCAATAGGGTAAGTAAAATGGGGCAAGAAAGGAAGGAAACACTGATTAACACTTATGCACCTATTGATGGACATACACAATTTCATTTGTCATGGGAAATTTCCAGAGTAGGTTTACTAAGTCTCATCTCAGGAAACCGAGGCACATGGGGATTAAATGTCTTGCTTACAGAGAGTCACACAGGTAACAAATGTCAGGGCCAGGATACCTGTCTAGTTCCAATATGTTTTACTCTGTGCTCAGCCCATGCACAGTAGATGAATTAGTCTTTAATACCCTCAGCCCTATCTTGGGATGAACTTTCTCTCCACAGTTGAGACCTAACTCCTCACTCCTTCAGCTCCTTCCTGCTCTCTAAATGTCTCCCCCGAGTCCAGAAGGAAGAGGAGTTTGTATCAGTCATCTCTTGCCTACACCTGCCTATCCCACCAAGTCAACTCCCATTCATTCCTCAACCCTCTGTAATACAAGTCTTCCCCGTCCCTCACACAGACAATTCCTAGCAAAGTCACCGAATACTTCCATGCCACACAATCAGATGGTCCTTTTCAGCCCTCTTCTATCGTAACTTCTCAATAGCAAATCGTACTTTTGACCACTTTCCTCATGTAAAACACCATCTTACCCCAGAACCTCCTGAAATTCTTTCTTCCATCTCCATTTCTCAATTTCCTTGTGAGCTCATCCACTTCACCGCAGCCTTTAGTTCCTGGGAATATCTAGTGTATTCTCCCCCCGCTCCCTCCCGCCCTTTCTCTCTATTCTGTCCACAGGATATTTAATATACTGTTGCACAATCCTATAACTGAGTCATTCTTGACACACCCCCATTCCTCACATCCCTCCATACCCATTTCATTACAGGGTCCTACAGGGCCCTAAATATCTTCGTAATCCACTGATTTATTTCCATTTCTATCAATTGTGTGGTATTTAGCTATTGGAGAGGATGGCAACACTAAAAAGAATATATTTTATATATTCCTTTGGTCCCTAGAGAGGAAAGAGGCCAGATCTGGAACAGATCTGTGGTGCGCTTGGGCCAGTGACTTTAAACTGCTTCTCAGTAGATTCCTCTTAATGCACCCCCTCCTCCAACACAATACTGAACAACTTCCCTACAGACAGTCCCCTGAGTTGTCCCTTCACTATCTGAACACAGTCAAGAAATAAAGTAACACAGACACTGTACAGACAGAAGCCTGGAGAAAGTCAGGGAAGCTATTTGCTTGGAAAATTCTGTAGTACAAGCCTAGTGATAGGGATTCAGCTTATGGCATGTTTCTCTGGGTAATAGTAAGCATTTCCTGTTTAGGCCTTTAGCAGAGCTTGAGTAGAGAAACCTCACCCCTCCATCAGGCAGGAAGGGCCTCAGATCTAGAGAGCTAACGCACAGTGCTGTGATTACCTTCAGCATTCTTATTCTCACAGCACATGCTCAAGTGTTCCCACAGTCAAAAGAAAATTAGACCTGGCAAAGGGCAATTAGTGGCATCAAGTCAAAAAGAAATTACGTTGATGTAAGAAAAAGAATACGAGAGGGTTAGGACTTCTAGAATGGCAGTGTGAAGAGCTGGCAGGCTCTCTCCCCAGAGAAACAACCATTTTAATTGGTGAAAATTATTTTTTAATGTAAAATCTCCAGAAGTTGAAAACAATTTATTCAAAAATTTACTGAATCTCAGCAAAACAGTGAAAACGTGTGGCATCTGAGCCATGACACCCCTCCCCCGCATCTTAGTGTGATAGAAGCATACTCTGGACAGTGGTAGCCATGAAGATGGAATTTCCTCTCCCCTTCAGTTCCCAGTCTATTGCTGCAGTTTTACCCCAGAAGAGGCAGGTCACTGGCATCTCTCAAACTCCCTAGCACCATATCTCAGAACTATTCCAGGAAGACAGAGTTGAAAGAACTGGGGTGCAACAGGTGGAAGGTCTACTAAAGACCTGGTAGACTAATAAGAACACTGGGCTCTGATCTTCCCTCCCGTCACCTGCTCACGGAGCAGAGGCTCCATACATGGAGGAGCTAGTCAAGATGACCAGGGGCTACCACACCTGGCAAGTGCAGAAGTGGAAGAAGTGGGCTGCTGTTCCTTTTCCCAACTCCAGAGCAGGCGTGCAAAGATTCTTCCCAGGGGGTGGGGGCGGATGGAGGGATAGGCAGTTCATAAGAATAGAGAGCTCTGTAAATCTTCTAAGGGGACTGACATTATATGGAACAGACTACGGAGAAGTTTATGCCTAAGGACTCCGTCTAGAACAATGGAGATGTTAGCAGTGAGCAGTAAAGAGGACACTGATAGATGAGTGATAGCAGAAAGTGAAGCAGTAGAACCCTAGAAGCTTAACAGAGAGAACCAGGGTCAAAATAGTTCAGAAGACTTCTCCTCCAGTTGGAGCAAGGCTCAAAGACTAACCTGGAAGAAACGCCTGAATTTATTGGATTAGACTTTGGATCAATTTAAGGCAGAGCATGTTGTTCAAAACAATAAAACAATCAACCAGTTAGGGGAAGCTAACAGCTGGGTGTGATATCAATAGAGGCAGACCAGCCAGAAGCTTAAGGGACAGGTCAGGGAAGGGGATAGCCTGGGTAAAACCATAGTTAACCCTGTTTGTCAGGGAGATTATGCCATAATCTCCCAAAGCTGCCCTCTCTGAGAAGTAACATCAGTGGTTGCGTGCTGTGGAGGAAACAGACTTTCCCGAACTAGTCTAGAAATAATTATAACAATGCATAGTAACATATATAAGGATACTATATGTGAAATAACAGCACAAAAAAGGAAAGAAGATTACAGAGAAATAAAGCTACGTAGAAGTAAAGTTTCTATATCTCACTGGAATTAAATGATTATAAATCTGAAGTAAATTCTGATACATTAAGATACATAAATTTTTAAACAGTTTAAAATTTCTAAAGGGATTAAAAATTTTACTAGAAAATATCCACTTAATGCAAAAGAAGGCAATAAAGGAGAAACAGAGAAACAAAAACTTCTTGAGACATACAGAAAACAAAAAGCAAAGGAAGTAATTTATCACATCATTAATATCATTAAATATAAGTAGATTAAACAGTCCAATCAAGAGGCAAAGACTATCACATTGGGACAAAAATCCAACAAGATTCAACTATATGCTGTATATAGGAGATATACTTTAGATTCAAAAATATAAGTAAAAGAATGGGGGGAAAAAGAGATATACTATGCAAATAGCAGCCATAAGAGAGCCGAAGTGATATATTAATATATACTGGTATACAAATATCAGACAAAAATTAATTTAAAAGTGAAAACATTACTAGATATAAAGAGGGAGATTTTATAATGAAAAAAGTTTAATCTATCAGGAAGATATAACAATCATAAACATATATGCACCTAACAACAGAGCCTCAAAATGCGTAAAGCAAGGGAAAAAAAAGAGAGCATTGAAAGGAAAATAAACAATTCAACAATAATAGTTGGAGATGTCAACACCCTCTTCAAATAACGGATAGAACAATGAGCCAGAAAATCAACAATGGTATAGAAGACCTGAACAACATGAAGCAAATAAACCTAGGAGACCTACTAGAACACTGCCCTCAAGAAAAGCAGAAAACGCATCACTTTCAAAACGGTATGGAATATTCTGCAGGACATGCTAGGTCATAAAACAAACCTCAATGAATTTAAAAGGGCTGAAATCATAAAATGTATGTTCTTTGACCACACAGAATTAAATGAGAAATCAATAACGGATGGAAATTAGGAAACTCACAAATATGTCGAAAGTAACAAACATAAATAACCAATGTGTCAAAGAAGTCAAAAGAGAAATTATAAAATACTTTGAGATGAATGCAAATGTTACAACATATTATAGCATATAGGGAAAATTTAAAGCAGAAAGACATTTATAGCTGTATATGCTTGTATTTAAAAAAGAACAATCTCAATTAATAATTGAATCTTCCACTTTAAGTAACTGGAACAAGAGGAATAAACTCAACCCAAAGTAAACAAAACAAAGGAAATAATGAGTAGCACAGAAATAAGTAAAATATTGATAAAAATAGAAAAGCAGTCAAGAAAATCAATAAGGCTAATAGTTAGACACACAAGATTGACAGAACTTTAGGTAGACTGATTAAGTTAAAAAAAAAAAAGTAGACTCAAAAAACTAAAATCATAAAATGTAGACAAAACATGAAGCCAGTGGATGTGAGAGCAGATAATGGTCAAATATTCAGGCAGACAGGGAAATCTAAATAGGTTGAGGACTCCACCCGAGGGTGGGGTACAGGAAAGAGCACTGGAAATTTGAAAACCAACTTGTGGCAAATCTATACGCTCTGGAGCAGGAAAACTAAGATAAGGATTCAAACAGGGAAACCGAGACAGGAATCCCTATTCCAGAGCTGGCACCGAAGGAAGAGAAAAGGCAGAACCTAGTAATCAGAAACAGTGCAAAAATTCTGAGCCAGAGAGCCACAAAAGGGACATGATGCTAATACTTCAAATATTAAGCTGAAGTTTCATTAATCCCTAATGCAAAGGTCAGGACATGTCCTAAAAACTAATGCAACTGACATTTGGGTTAAGTGGCCTCAGCCATTAAGGAAAATCAACTTTTGAATTCTGGAAAGTGTATAATGCTGAACTTGTAACTTGAAATATATCACTGTTTCTCCCTCATTCTTCTTTCTTTTTAAGGAGGTCATTTCAATGTAATTAAATAAAGGACAGAACTACATATGGATAAATAATCCTGCAAATAGAAAATTTTATACACATACACACACACACACACACATATATATATATTTCAAACTACATATATAATTTAACTTTCCTCAAGACAACGGGATCTCTCATTCTCTCAATTTCAAACACCTCAATTTTCTTTAGACCTCAGAAAGAGCGAAGAATTTAAGAAGTTATAGTTTGAAGTATAATATTTTTATCCGGAATACCATATTACATTCTGTCTCTAGGTCAGTGTTTCTCAAACAAGGCTGAATCCCAGACCTGTCAGACAAGTTTGTTTTGTTTTTAATACAGACTCAGGCCTCCTAATGAAAGCTAGCATTTTTTGAGTTCTTCCTATGTACCAGGCAAATATAAGTGTTATTTCTATGCTACAGATGGGAAAACTCAGGCAGGAAAATTAACTCCACAAAGTGGCCTAGCTAGTAATGGAAGAGTTGGAATCCACGTCTAGGCACTCTGGCTCAAGAGCTGGGCACCTCGCTGGCATATCCATCAATATTTCAGGGAAGGTGCCCAGAATGTTGTATGTTTTTAAAAGTTCTAGAGGATACTCACACTCACCTGGGCTTGGGAACCACTGTTCCAGCATATTTCTGTTCAAAAAGTACACTTACAACCAGTTTGTGGTTCTTCTAACATCTGTGCTAATATCACATTAAGTGTTAGGCCATTTAGGGAAAAGGCTGTTCATGCACCTGCTTTATTTTGTTTTAGGAAGTTTCTACAAAGCTTAATAAGCACATTGCTCTAATGATATAAAATACATCAATGTGTCAGGAACATACCTTACTTCAATAATAATAATAGTAATAAAGATGGCTAAAATTCAGTGATTTCCACTCACTGTAAGATATCGGGCTGTTTTATATATACTATCTCTAATTCTTACAACTTTGTCACCATTATAAAGATGACAAAATTGAGGTTGTGCAAAGGTGCAAGGTGCAAAACCTGGATTTGAACTCCCCTATACTGATTTCAAAATTATTGCTATTTCCATTAAGCCTATGGGCATCCTCTTCATACACTGAATTTGTGAGAAGCAGCATCTCAGAAGTCTGTACCTGTGCCCATTTTAAATTATCTCCTTCTTTGTGTGGTTCTGTCTATGGTTAAAGCCAGTTAAAGTCCTATTTGTGATTTTCTTCACAGTCCTACAGGTTCTGGAAAAGATAAGTGAAAACAATTCTGTTCCTGTAAGTTTTCTGGAGCAGTGAAAAGAGGATTAACACAACTGGACTGTGGAAGCAAACCAAGAAGAGATCAGTAGCATGTCAAATCACAGACCTGAAGAGAATGGTAGCCATCAGCATGGGAAAGTCCTGGTACAGCTTCTTATATTTTCAACTACCTGCATACATTACTCCAGCATACGAAAATAAAAGAAGAAACCTTCCTGAGTTAATAACTGTGTGATCCCTTGGATCATATACGAGAAGACTCAAGTAGATGGAAACACATGCGCATTTAAGTTTAAAAGTCACCTAGCTACACTCAAGACTTCTAACCCCAGTTCAGTCACTGACACATGTTAGCTGACCTTAGGCAACATATTTGTCTTCTCTGGATCTCAGACTCTCTAGTTATAAACCATTAATGCACCAATATATTTTATGTCCCTTCTTCCCAGGTCCAAATAAAAATGAGTCATCTATATTTAAATTAAAAGTCACAAAGGTGAAGAAAAAGGATATCCCAAGCCTCCAAGAACCTTAAATCCCAGGAAATTGGGTAAGTCATGTAGTGATGTGAGGAAGTTATATAAGTTTGCAAAAGACCAACTAGACTCAAGATCCAGAAGCTGTGTTAGGCATCCTCTCCATTAAATATATATATATATATATATATATATATATATATATATATATATATCTTAAGAGAAAGATTTTCTTTGGTGGACTTTTCATAGATCTTGATAAGATTTTTAGACATCAAGGAAAGAATAAAAGAAACACTTATAAGATTCCTCTCCTGAATGTTGCACAACTGGAACTCATACCTTGATGTGGGAGTATAAATTGGTACAGTCTCTTTGGTATCCTGTTTAGTCTTATCTGCTGAGGCTAAACATATGCATAGCTTATGGCCCATGGATGTGCCCTGTCAATGTCCTACTTCTTGATCTGGGTGCTATTTACATGGTTGTACTCAGTTTGAAAATCTGCTGAGGTTATACTTAAACTCTGAACATGTTTCTGTGTATTTGTTATACTTCATAAAACTTGTTTTTTAATCCTCTTCTATTCTAACATCGCAAGTTGTAAATGTCTGGCTTGGGAACTCAGCTAATAATGGCGGTTAAATGCATCATCTCATGAAATAATTACAGTAACCCTATGTCATGGGTTAAATTATTTCTTCCAAAATTGTTGAAGCTCTAACCCCCAGTACCTGTGAATGTAACCTTATTTGGAGATAGGGTGTTTGCAAAGATAATCAAATTAAAATGAGGTCATACAGTATCGGTCTTTGTCTGACTTAGCTCACTTAGCATAATGCCCTCAGGGTCCATCCCTGTGGTCCCAAATGGCAAGATTTCCTTCTTTCTCATGGCTGAATAACATCCATTATGAGTGTGCATGTGTATGTGTGTGTATGTACACACACACATACACACACACACATATATATACATATACATATATCTCTTCTCTATCCATTCATTTGTTGACAGACACTTAGGTTGTTTTCATATCTTGGCTATTGTGAATAATACTGCAATAAACATGGAAGTGAAGATATCTTTCCAATATCCTGTTTTCATTTCCTTTGGATATACAGCCAGAAGTTCAGTATTACTTACATGTGGAATCTAAAAAAGCCAAACTCATAAAAATAAGGAGTAGAAGGTTGGTTACTAGGAGCTGGAGGATGGGGGAATTGGGGAGATACTGTTTAAGAGTATAAACCCAAAACTAGTAGGTAAGTCCCAGAGATCTAATGCATAGCACAGTGATTACGGTCAACAATACTGTATTATATACATGCTTCAAAGTTGCTAAGAGACTACATCTTAGTTGTACTCAGCACAAAAAAAGAAATAATAATTATGTGACATGATAGTGGTATTAGCTAATGCTAAGCTATGGTGGTAATTATATCACAATATATAAATTTATCAAATCAATACATTGTATACCTTAAACTGACACGATGGTATATGTCAATTATGTCTCAATATTAAAAAATGAGGTCATTCTGAATTAGAGTAGACCCTAATCCAATATAACTGGTGTCCTTGTAAGAAGAGAAGAGACACAAACACACAGGGAGAATACCAGGTGACAACAGAGACACAGACTGGAGTGATGTGTGTACAAGTCGAGGAACACCAAGGATTGCTGGCACCAGAAGCTAAGAGAAAGGCATGGAGCAGTTAATTCCCTATAGCCTTCAGGTAGAATGGCTGTGCCAGTACCTTGATTTTGGGACCTCTAGTCTACAGAACTATGAGAGAATAAATTTCTGTTGTTTTAAACCAAACAATTTGTTGTAATTTGTTACAGCAGCCCTAGGAAACTAACCCACCCAACAAGGTAGGTAGTGCTGTCCTCACTTTACAAGTGATGTAACCAAGGATCAGAGAGGCTACATAACTTGACCAAGATTGTACATCTAGAGAGTGCTGGGCCGATACGCAAACCCAGGCCTGCTTGGCTCTAAATCAGGGGCTGGTAACATCACAAAGCCAGCTCCCGGCAACTTCCCTACAGTAACCATCCTTCCACATTGTGTTTGCTGATGGGAGTTTGTTGCCTCCATCCCTAACTCTCTGAACTTGTTGTGAAAAAATTATTGGCAATTTAAAACATGTAATGATGCCTAAGGTCACTTAGAAGGCAAGCATTTTTATTTTTGCCACTCCTAATATTACCTCTATCTTGTAGTGATCAGTCAAGGCAAACTCTCTTCCCCCAGGCACTTTTGATGAAGCCAATTCTGCTCCAAGCTTCTGAAACATATGACAAAGGTAATCCTCTGTGGCCATCTCATGTCCCTGGACACAGTGAAAAATTTATAAGTGGGTACATGCCCCAAGTTAGACCAGTCAAGGTCAGCAAATTTCCAAAGCCTTTCTCTGGTATCTCAAAAACAACTTCTTTCTCACTAGACTTACAGGAGGGAAGATAAAGCTCCACAATGAGAAAGAACCACCAAAAATAGGAAGTGAAGACTCCAGTCAACACCACATATAGCTAAGTATTGAATTTAACCATGGTTGGAGCCAGATCTTTGGTAGATCTTTCAACTTATCAAAGACAACAAACTACTTTTTGTCTCAAGACCATCTGTCATGTCTGTTGCACCCAAGAGAGTCCAACCTAAAATAGCCTTCTCTTCAACAATCTCCATAAATACTGTATTTGTTTTGGAAGGCGTCTCCTGATAGCTGCTTCCACCTACTATATCGGGAAAAGCTCTGGGATACTGAGAAATACGATGGAGTTCCCAGTAGCCTTATCTCTGATATCCTCTTCCAAGCTGAAGAAGGACAGTAAAAGACCAGGTGGCACAATCCACTTGGCACATGATTCTCGTGTCCTCTGGGTGTATCCTTTTCTAGCCAAAGACCTTTCATCCCTTCTCTTAGCCTTTACCAGAGACTAATACAGAAACATGGCAATGCCAGACTGTCCTTACCTGCCAAATGGCAGGGCCCAAGCTGAGTGGTCCAGAGGGCAGGGACTGCTGATGCGGAGAGAATCCATCTGCCTGCTGACAACACGTAAGGCAAGCAAGTGAAGTGTGGAGACCCAGGCATAATAAAGGAAGAACACCTTTAACAAATCTCAGATTCAGAAACATATACTAAGCGTCTCTTCCTGAGAGCTTAGAAGCAGCCTGAGCCTTCTTAAGTTTTCCTTAAGTTTGGAAAATTTACCATTGGCAGAGGCAGTAAATAAATTCTCCTAGATGCCGCATTAAGGAGTTAAGGAACTCCCTGGCTTTTTTTCTTTCTTTCTCTGTGGTATTAAGATAATAAAAGGCACACATTTTAAAACTAATTTACCTTCTAAAAAATTAAAGCATTTTTACCACTGTTTGCTTTTCCAGCTTCTTTAATTTGGGTAATTGCTTAGTCAACTTTCAAAAATATATATTCTGTCTTAAAAAAACAGCCAAATATGACGGATCACCTTCATTTTCATTTCAGATTTGGCATGCTGGACCCAGATTGTGTATTCTTTCCATGGCGCCATACTAGCGTCGGATACTTAATTAATTTCCTTTCGTTTGTGCAGACTTGCACTTAAAGAGACAGTGTCCCATTTTGATGGCTTACTTTTGGCTGAAGTTCAAAAGTATCACTTCTTAAATCTTTCTTTTTCCCCTTCAAAACTTCCCAGAGTGCTAAATAGAAAAAATAAAATGAAATAAAAACACCCTGGTGTTTTTCTCCACCCTTACCCTTCTCTTTACTACCATTTCTTTCACTCTTATTTATTCTTCCGTTAAACCAATCTTTACTTAAAAAAAAAAAAGAAGAGGGAGAAAGAGGGAGCGAGAAAGGAAGTAATGAAAGAAAGCATAAGATGTGTGCGCTCTTGTTTCCCTCCTCCTGACACTTGTTTTCAAAGCTGGGAGCGAGGCTGCATCTCATGATTATGTCAACTGGTCAGAACAACCAGGGAAAATCAAAGGCTTTTTGAACATTAAGATAATATCTTCTCACTACAAATGAAGACCTACAGCTTTCTCATCAGATATTCCACACCAACCTTAGAGTAAAACAAAATGTTTTTAAAGACAGGTGATAAGTAGGTGGGAGTAGGCTTGCAGTTCGACATTTGAGAGGAAGTGAGGGAGATGAGTGTTTGCAATGGAGATTGGCAACACGGAGAACATGACTGCACCAGGCAAGTCTTTTTCCTATTGGAAACTCCTTGATCATTCAGCATACCAAGTTATTCTAGAACAGAATTTCCTGGTTCTTATGTACCATGCACAGTGGCATTCAGTATCACATTATATCCAGCAATATATATGCTATGTCCTGAACAAAAAGAACATATTTCTTAACAATGGATTGTTGCACAGTGATTTTTTTTTCCCCTGCCTAAACCCAGCTCTCTACCCATGGAAGGGAGGTAGGGATGAAATATTTAATCCCAACTTGCAAAAACACTAAACAAAAAGAATTTCCTATGGGGAATTTGGCTTTAGCCTGATTCTGGACCTCATGCTCCTGTTCCATTGTCTGTATGACTAAACATTTTCTGGTTTAGGACATTTTTCTTTTCCTTCCTTCCTTCCTTCCTTCTTTCCTTCCTTCCTTCCTTCCTTCTTCTCCTTCCTTCCTTCCTTCCTTCCTTCCTTCCTTCTTTCCTTCCTTCCTTCCTCTCTCTCTCTCTCCCCCACTCCTCCTTCTCTCTTTTCTTCTCTCTCTCTTATTTGCTTGCATTGTGGTTTTATATATATATATATATATATATATATATATATATATAACATAAAATTTACCTTTTTACCCATTTTTAAGTGTACACTTCATTGGCACTAAGTATATTCACATTTTGGGGCAATCATCAACACCACCCATCTCCAGAACTCTTTTCTTCTTCCCATACTGAAACTGTGTACCCATTAAAAAAGAACTCCCCACCCTATTCTCCCCTCAGTCCCTGGCAACCACCAATCTACTTTCTGTCTCTTGGAATTTGACTACTTACTCGTGGTACCTCATATAAGTGAAATCATGAAGTATTTGTCCTTTTATTACTGGCTTATTTCAATTAGTAGATGTCTTCCAGGTCCATCCATGTTGCAGCATGTGTCAGAATTTCCTTCCCTCTTAAGGCTGAATAATATTCCATCGTATGTATATAACACATTTTGTTTACTCATTTATCCACTGATGGAAATGTGGGTTTCTTCCACCTTTCGGCTATTGTGAATAACGCTGCTATGAATATGGGTGTACAAATATCTGAGTCCCTGCTATCAACTCTTTTGGATATACACCCAGAAATGGAATTGCTGGATCATATGGCAATTTTATGTTTCGTTTTTTGAGAAACAGCCACCCTGGTTTTCCATAGCAACAGCGCCATTTTACATGCCCACCAGCTATGCACAGGAGTTCCTATCTCTCCACATCCTCAGGAACATTTATTATTTTCTGGACTATTTTTCTTTTATCATAACACTACTCTTTTGTTTGCTAAGTTTCAAGCAACTCCATCTTTTATTATTCTTGAGAGATTTTTCCCAACACTAACTAGATAGGACTCTCAGTTGATTCTTCTTTCCCAAGTTGAACTGGAAGTTTGATACAGAACACAAGGAAGCTTGCAAATGTAACCTCCAAATTACTAAACCTGAAACAGCCTTCCATGATCTGAGAGGAGAGGTTCAGCATTTATAGGCTTCGTGAAAATAATTCTTAACGATAATCCAGCCATCAGTGGACAGGAATCTACTCTAAAACCACTTCTACAGCAAAAAGAAATGATCAAACTTGGAAGGAATGTTGAAGTAAAGCAATTCCTTGTTGGTGGCCATAAAACAGCAGTCCCTAGTACCACCTCCTCACTCATCTTTATTGCCTCAGGCCCCTGGACAGTAGGGAGCCCACACTTAATATTTTATGTTACCCCTTGGTATTGGCTTTACTGTCTATTCTGTATAATACATATATATATATATTTACATTTAACATAGCAAAGATAAAGTATTTGCGGGTTTTGTTATTTTTTCTTATATTAAAAATTATACATATAGAAATTATATGCATAATAGACATAGAGATAATAGATACATATATACATACACACACACACACGCAGTAGAACCACAGCTGTTATAGCTGCACCCCACCTGCAAAAGTGAGTGATAAAAAGCAAGCTCCACTTTGTCTCCTCTTAGGCAGATGTCACTGTCTTTGAGATCTTCAGACTTTCCTACTTTGTAGTCTACCTGTAGATTCCTGCATGAGCTCTATTTTCCACAGTTGCTCTCATCACCCTGCTGTGAAACTGACTGGTATGCTCCCCCATGTACACATTTTCTGTCTCCAATCTAGGATAGAGTTCTCCATGGTGAAGTTTTTCTACCTATTTAAAAATGTATCAAAGTGACCTAACATATATATTCAAGGAAGAGGAAAAGAAAAGTGTCACGGAAGAAACAGCCCTTCAAACTGTGCCCTTTATAATGTAATGATAACAAACAGCAACCAAAAGTTCAGAAGGCCTTGTGATTGGTAAAAGAGAACTAAGTGGTCCCCTGTTGAAGAGAAATTGGCTGCCTGATAAATTGGCTAATAAAATTAGGAGGTCTCCCATGCAGCTGGGACCTAAATCAGCATGGCAAGTTAAAACATCCATCGACAGGGAAGGCCAACGCATACTGCCAGATCCATGGCCAAGTCATGAATACCCAGAAATACTCAAAAGGGGCAAATTTTCTGGAAGCAGGAACAGAGGGAAAGAGACAACCCAAAACAGAAAGAAGGAAGATGGTGTTGGCTACAAATCGTCCTCATATTTGTAAGCCACATACCTGCTAACCCTCAGTGTAATCTCCAAGGGCAGCACATTTTTCCAACGAGAGGGGAAATTAGCAGATGTTACTTTTTATTAAGCATCTACTATCATACACTGAATTTTAATTTACTGAGTGATTACTATGTATAAGAACTGTGTTGCCTGCTTTATGACTTCAGATAATTTAATCTTCCTACCACTGACTTGAGGCAAGTTTCATCCTCGCCATTTATTAGGTGAAGAAACTGAGTCAGATACTACCCAAAGCAATCTACAGATTCAATGCAATCAAACTACCAATGGCATTTTCACAGAACTAGAACAAAATATTTCACAATTTGTAGGGAAACACAAAAGACCCCAAATAGCCAAAGCGATCTTGAGAAAGAAAAACAGAGCTGGAGGGATCAGGCTCCCAGACTTCAGACTATACTACAAACCTACAGTAATCAAGACAGTATGGTACTGGCACAAAAACAGAAATATAGATCAATGGACCAGGATAGAAAGCCCAGAGATAAACCCACACACATATGGTCACCTTATATTTGATAAAGGAGGCAAGAACACACAATGGAGAAAAGACAGCCTCTTCAATAAGTGGTGCTGGGAAAACTGGACAGCTACATATAAAGGAATGAAATTAGAACACTCCCTAACACCATACACAAAAATAAACTCAAAATGGATTAAAGACCTAAATGTAAGGCCAGACACTATCAAACTCTTAGAGGAAAACATAGGCAGAACACTCTATGACATAAATCACAGCAAGATCCTTTTTAACTCACCTCCTAGAGTAATAAAACTAAAAACAAAAATAAACAAATGGGACCTAATGAAACTTAAAAGCTTTTGCACAGCAAAGGAAACCATAAACAAGACAAAAAGACAACCCTCAGAATGGGGGGAAATATTTGCAAATGAAGCAACTGACAAAGGATTGGTCTCCAAAATCTACAAGCACCTCATGCAGCTCAATATCAAAAAAACAAACAACCCAATCCAAAAATGGGCAGAAGACCGAAATAGACATTTCTCCAAAGAAGATATACAGATTGCCAACAAGCAGATGAAAGGATGCTCAACATCACTAATCATTAGAGAAATGCAAATCAAAACTACAGTGAGGTATCATCTCACACCGGTCAGAATGGCCATCATCAAAAAATCTACAAACAATAAATGCTGGAGAGGATGTGGAGAAAAGGGAACCCTCTTGCACTGTTGGTGGGAAGGTAAATTGGTACAGCCACTATGGAGAACAGTATGGAGGCTCCTTAAAAAACTAAAAATAGAATTACTATATGACCCAGCAATCCCACTACTGGGCATATACCCTGAGAAAACCATAATTCAAAAAGAGTCGTGTACCACAATGTTCATTGCAGCTCTGTTAACAATAGCCAGGACATGGAAGCAACCTAAGTGTCTGTCGACAGACGAATGGATAAAGAAGATGTGGCACATATATACAATGGAATATTACTCAGCCATAAAAAGAAATGAAACTGAGTTATTTGTAGTGAGGTGGATGGACCCAGAGTCAGTCATACAGAGTGAAGTAAGTCAGAAAGAGAAAAACAAAAAATACCGTATGCTAACACACATATATGGAATCTAAGAAAAAAAATTGGTTCTGAAGAACCTAGGGGCAGGACAGGAATAAAGATGCAGACATAGAGAATGGACTTGAGGACACAGGGAGGGGGAAGGGTAAGCTGGGATGAAGTCAGAGAGTGGCATGGACATATCTACACTACCAAATGTAAAATAGATAGCTAGTGAGAAGCAGCCACATAGCACAGGGAGATCAGCTTGGTGCTTTGTGACCACCTACTGGGGCGGGATAGGGAGGGTGGGAGGGAGACGCAAGAGGGAGGGGATATGGGGATATATGTATACATACAGCTGATTAACTTTGTTTACATAAGAAACTAACAGAACACTGTAAAGCAATTATACTTCAATAAAGATGTTTAAAAAAAAGAAATTATATGATGTCTGGCTAAATAAAATAAAAAATATAAACAATGCCCCAAACCTCCACTCAACAAAATCATGTAAACCTGGAGAAAATGATGTGTGAGCAGCACCCTGAATAACATTACATTCCAGCTCAAGATTTGGCAAATTATACCCTATGGGCCAAATCCAGTTCACCATCTGCTTTTGTATGCCCTGCAAAGTAAGAATATGCTTTATATTGTTAAATGGTCGAAAGGAAAAAAACAGAAGAAGAAGAATATTTCATGATATCTGAAAATTACATGAAATTCAAATTTCTGTATCCATAAAGTTTGATTGAAACACAGCCATGCTGATTCATTTGTATAGTGCAAGAGCTGAATGGCTGCAACAGATACCCTATGACCTGCAAATAGTAAGTAGAAATATTTACTATTAGGTTTTTTACATTAGATGTTTGCTGACCCCCGTTCTAGCCAACAACCCTGTTCTAGGAAACATCTCATGCAATAAAGCCTTAACTATCACATTGATCAGTCCACGATTTGGGTGCTCCCAAATTTTTCATTAGAGATATAACACTAACAGACATACTCCGAATACACAAATCTGTGTCTTGTACGAATATAAATTTGAAGTTCATTATTCAGTTTCCAAAAGGATTCACTTAGTGCTTTTCATTAGATCATTTCAGATGGGATTTGAGTTGCCAAACTTCGTTTCATTCACTATTTCATGAACGTACACGACAGGTAAAATGAGGTACACCTGTATTGCCAAACTTGGTCCAATACAAATCTGTCTTGAATCCCATCCAAGGGAGGCTAATTTTCAAAGGACCAGAGGGACCTCATAATAACTACTGCTCCTTCTGCCCCAGACGCCCCACAGCACAGACTCCCATCAGCGGCTTTCCAGCCAGTTCCCAGGATACTCAGGCACAGTGAAGCCCACACATTAGGATTTAGCTTCAGCCAGCTCTCATCCAGGAAAGTAACCAGGCTCTGGGAGAATATTGTCAAGAGGGGAAATCAAATTGCCAGTGGGCCTTTTTTCAGAAATAAAAGGATGCAAAATGGGTGAGACGGTACAGAGGGTAAAATTTAAGATATTCAAAATATCCCATTTCAAAGCCACAGGAGACCTAAGACTGTTTTAGGGACACTTCTAATGTTCCGTTTGCTCAACACATGGCAGCTTGATGATAGGCATTAATTCTGGAATACTGAGCAAAGAGAGGTTTAGCCATTAACTAATACAAATACAAAATAAGCTCATGGACTCATGGGCCAAAATTGGGATATAAAATCAGGCCCTAGAGCATTCTTAAATAAGTTCCTTTGGGAAAGGAACAATGCATTGGCTTTTCACGTGAGTTACTGGCTGAGTTTGGTCATTATGACTCAGGAGACCTCCCTGTTATCATTTAGTATGTGTTGGAGTTGCCCTGACCGCACTATTTTAAATTGCAGGTTCTCCCCAGCCACTCTTTCTCTCCTGCTTCAGCTTTTTCCATAGCACTCATCGTCATCTGACATCCCATACGTTGTAGTTATTCATTTCCTTAGAGTCTATCTCTCAGCTCTAGAATGTGAGCTCCATAAGGGCAAGGATTTTGTCTGTTTTGTCTACTGAATTCTCAGCCCACTGTCTGGCCCATAGTATGCACTCAAGTTTTCCCGAAGGAATAAAGAACCCTTTCAAGGGGGTTCTCAACAAGATGCCAGAAAGAATCGCCTTGATCTCTGGGAACTGCCTCATGAGTACATCTGGACTTTCCTCCAAATAACAGGAATACTAAGGTGATATGTAAATCTTTAAATCAACAAGAACTGATTTGCCCTGTCGCTTGCTGCAATGTTCATTTCTTCTATGCTATAAGTCAGAACCAAATGAATAAGTAATGTTCAGAAAGTCCAGCACCTGACACTTCACAGGGGCTTGATACATGCATGTGACTATCTGAATGATAAATGAATGAATAAATGAATGACACAGATGATAAGCAAATGAACTGACATGCTTTGGGAACTGACCACCAGCAAGAAGGTTCATTCTGGAAATTTAAACATTTAGTTTCCTTGATATTTACTCTCTCCAGGTTCTCCTTGACCCTCCCTCCCTGATCTTTCCCTCTTGTCTCCTTCTCAAGATTATTTTCATTTACCTTCCCCTCAAATGAAGATATATTCAGTGGTTGTGAAATACACTAATATTTCACTTGTTTTTCCATATCAGGAAACACTTTAGAAGATGATAACGTTTGTACAGTACACGAAGGAAAGGGGAATGATAAAGCTGCTAGTGGCCCTAGGATATTGGTCCTGGGGTTCTGCTGGCCCGAGCCCTGCTCTGTGGTTTCAGGACACTCAGCGGCAGCCTCAGGACTAAAGGAATCAATATGTCTGTAAACTTGTAACCCATCCAAGGCACCCCAGGATACTACAGCACAGTAGCTGGGAAGCTGTGTTCTACTCTTCTTCTTCTGTACCTCTCTAGTGAATTCTACCCACTCATGCTTTTAATCAGCACCTAGAGAATGATAACTCCCATATCCATGCCTCTTCTCCAGACATCTACCCCTTTCTTAGTTCCCAGGACTCAGGATGGTATGCACCACCACTGACATTGAACATGTTATCAGAATGTTCCACATCTGACTATATCCTCCCCTTAAAGTGTGCTTTCCACCAGATTCTGCTCTTCTGGGTGGCAGTTAAGCCTGTGATCCAAACTAAAAACACAGGAGTCATCTTTCTTTATTCATTTCACATCCTCCATAACCCAAACAATCCCCGAGTCTAGCCAAGCCACACTCTCTCCTCTACATCTCTCCTCTACGTCTCCTGCTTCACTGTTACTTCGGGCCCATGTTATCTTTTGCCTGAACTATATAAGCCTCCTAGCAGGTTTTACTTCTTCCAATCTATTCCCTCCAATCTGTGGTGGGCTGGAGTTGGCCGTACTGGCTCATGAGAGTCAACTGTGCTCTTCTCCTCCCAACTCCTGGTTCAGTGGCTTCAAGTTGGTAGCTTAAAATCTGCCATGGGCCATGGTGGGAGTATGTACACCATGGAAATTGGCAAATGCTATAATCAAGACTTTTTGTTTTCGGACAGGCAGTTGTTAAACATTTACAAGCATTTCACTGCTCAAATCTATCTTCTACAGAGAATAATTTATTAAAAACAAACATTTAGTCATGCCATGATTTAAGCCATTCTGCTCCTAATTTCCCATAAGATTAACCCAAGCTCTTAAAATGTCATAGGAAGGCTCTCTGAGATCTACTCCCATCTCCTCCTATAAACCTTATCTGCTAACATTTCCCCTCATTGATGGATGCTTTTTGGCAACATGGAACTACTTGTAATTGCCCATATATCAGGCTATTCTTGACTCAGTGATTTTGCATAAACTATCCCAGAATCTTGGAGTCTCTTACCTTAGATTCCCTTCTTTTGCACAACTGTCTCTTTACCCATAGTTCACTGTAGAGTTGAGACAGCATTTTCTGCAGAAATTCTTTTCTGATCACCCCTAGGCTATGATGACTACTCACCCTCTTCTAGTCACTGAGAGCTCCCTCTTCATGTTTCTATCACTGAACTTATTATTTTCTGTTATGACTGTGAGTCTATATCTCCCCTTCTCTATGCCCTAGAAAGAAACTGGGAGATACTTGGGAGCAGAGTGCATGTATCATCTTTGCCTCCCCAGTTCTTGAACAGTAACTTAGAGATACTTTAAATTCAATCTAAATTTACTGTATATATATAGGTAAGTGAATAAATAAATGAACGAGTAAATACTGGCTGTGACTATAGTAATTTATAACATTTTAAATGATACTGGAATTCATACTTTCTAATTGACTAACTGGGATTCCTAATTACATGGGGATGAAGGGCTGCTTAGATTTTAGCCACCCTCACACTGAGGGTCCTTGCTGGAGGCTATTATAAATATGCCCTGCAAAGATCATTCTCTTTTCTACAAAGCCCTATTTTCTATGTGTCTGGCTGACCATAGCAGACCTCCAAATAAACTGGCCACTCATTTACAATTAGAAAATGTGTGTGAAGGTGTGTGTGTTTGGGGAAGTAGGGGAAGCAAGGGAGGAGGCTCTGAAACAGACAGAATGGTATTGATAGACTTTTGGTCACCAAAGTCAACAATATCTGTTTTCTTTCTTCCTGATAGCCCAACTACCAAGAGGACTCTGTTTTAATGACGTACACATGGAACTTATATAATATTATAAACCAATGTTAGCTCAATAAAAAAATCTAAAATAAATAAATAGCATTATACAATGTTGTCTTGAACAGATTTTTAGAATAATTTTTCTCTTGCTTTTTTTTTTTTTTTTACATTGAAATACAGTGAGACTCCTATACATTAAATACTCCTGTGAGTTCTGAAATGCAGTACTGCGGTTAAGAAAGGAAGCAAAACATTCATTTCTGAAAGACAACACGTCTTGACTAACTTTGTCAAAAAGGAGGGATAAGTGCTTCCTGAGCTGTAGCAACCAGCAGCAGCTAAGACACTTAACAATATTCCTTTCCTTCATGGCAAAAAAAAAAAGTTTAAGGTTTTTAAGAGACTTTTTAATAACAAAAGGAGCTGCCTTTTCTATATCTCTTTTATTTTTTAAGGTCCCAAAGAAAGCACTGAGAGCAGTAATTCCGTGAGTATGTATGAGATATATTTATTTTATTAATATGGTATTTAAATATTAGAAAGAAGATCAATACATAATTATGCAACGAAGCTCAAGGCCGTAAAGAGAAGCCACTAATTAAATTTAGAATCAACAGGAGTTTGCCGATGTCAAGGAACAGTTATTGAAAGTATTATGAAAAAGTCTGATGCAAGATTTTCTCCATACCACTCCCACAGTTTCATCGCCCCCAGCAGCAGGACCACGAACCATCTGTCTACCCACAGCACTACCAAAAAGGTGACATTTATCGCAAGCTTGGCATTTTCTGAATCTGTCTTGAACCACAAAAATTATGCTGAACTCCCCAAAAGAAATGAAGTTGTTCTTACTTTTTTTTCTTCATCTTTCTCTTTTTGCCTGACTAGTAACAGGAAGTTCTTGGAAACCTCCCAGAGAATGGCTGGCCTTGTAAGAGTCCCAGACCCATCTTGTAGGCACCAGAGTCTTGGCACGTTTGAGGTAAGGGTTTTAGAAGCACCTGCACTGCCCCTTTCAACCAAACTTCCCATCATTAAGCCTGAGAAATTCCCCTCATTATTTATTAGCCGTGATCCTGAGTGGAGGGAGGTCATGCAAAAACTACAAGGCTTGCCCCAACCAACCTTGCACATGGTTTGTATGAGAAAATGTAGAAAATGCCTATCAAGTATCTTAAAGCTTGCAGTCGAATGAGGACCCTTACTTAAACCCTGAGGTCAGACTATAACCTGTTTCCTATTCAGAACTTATCCTCTTAACAAATAAAACATACAGTAGGAGGGAAAACTCATGACATCTCATTAGTCTAATGAACAGATCCTTTGTTTCACCTCAGAGCTTTGTGAGGGAATGATTTGTGAGGGAGCTCACTTATAGTCCTGCTTCAGTCCACACCAAGCGATCTTAAACCCTCGGGCCTATTCCTTCTCTTTCTCTAGTATGTGGTTAGATTTCTGCAGGAGTTGTAGACAATACAAGAACAACAGTGATTATGTGCAGGAACACCTCCCCACTGCCTGGAGCTAAATGTGCTCTACCTGATGTTGTTCTGAACCTGCCAGTTACATCAGGGAAATCAAGGGACAGCAGGAGAGTGTGAGGGTTGCTGGGAGAAACCTTAGAGGCCTTTGGGCTGAAGGCGCCATAAAGATCAGGTAATTTACTATGCTAAGAGGAAGAGAAGGGGCTACGGCCAAGCTGTGGTTGAGAAATTTTGTTCTGCTCTTATTTTTCTTCTTCCTGGTAGTTTCATTAACTTCCCAGTCACAACAGTAGATGAAACTCTAAGGAGGTAACTCCTCTATTTACACAAATGTATGCATTTCTATAAAAGTACCCCAAGCCCCACAAAATAGATTCCTAATTCAGCTCATTGATGTCTACAAATCCACCATTAAATATTTATTATTTTCATTTAAAGTCTCATGGCTCACTAGAACAAAAATGTTCCTAGAGAAGTAGTATCTGTACTTTCATATTAGTACCAATTAGTCAACTGACCAATAACAAATAATAGATAACAATTCACTGAGAGGTTGTGTTTGTTTGTTTGTTTTTGTGCCTGGGATTGTATGAAGTGTTTTATGTGCAGTACCTCACTGAATATTAACAAAATCCTTTGTGCAGCAGTCATGGTGGTTGCTCTCTGAAATCTATTCTAAGTGATTATCTTAAGATAACCATTGTAATGTCATTCTTCTTTTCAGTGTTGATTTAGGCATGAGCATGTGACCAAATCCTAGCCAATAAGATATGAAAGGAAATCTGGTGAGGGACTTTTAGGAAAGATTTTCTTACTCCTAAAAAGGATATATAAGAATGAGACAATCTTTCTTCTCACATTACATCAATATTTCTGGAGATAATGCAACCACACTGCCACCATTAAATGGCCGAGGGGATAAATAGAAAACATTTGAGTCCTGAGAGGCACTATGATTACACTTCACCCTGACTTCCACTTGTGCGAGATCATAAATTTCGTTACTAGGCAGGCCAGTTTGAATTGGGGTTTCCTGCAACTAATACACAATGTGTTTAATAAATAACATTGTCTTCCCCATTCCACAGGTGAAGAAATCGAGGCTCATAAAGGTAAAATAAGTTTCTATGTCTCCCAAGCTAGTCGGTTGTGAAGCAGTGATTTGAACTAAACGATCAGACTTCCAAACTCATTACTCAAACCACCATGCCATGCTTTAATAATGTTAAAGAAAACAGCCTGAGATTGGTTCCATGGGTAAATTAGAGCAATATCAGGAGACGACAGGGCACTGTGAGCCACTGAGCCTCTCGAGTGATTAAGGTGGCTGGTGCTCTCTGGAGAGCCCTACATAATTGTTTCAATAATTCAACTAGGTAGTCAGTCATTGAACACATGGGGCACTGTTCCGCAAGGCTTCTGGGCTCCCTGCTTCATAGTAAAGCAGAGAGACATTAGAGAACTGACTATTAAAGAGGCCTTTTAAGATAATGGCTGTATAATTGCTTTCCTTTAGGGGCACAGCAAAGAGTAATTAATTCCAACAGAGGATGAATCTCTTTATCCATTTTCCCCTTTCATGGCTCAGGCTGGTCATGAACCTCTCTCTGTGCCACCTCTTTCTGTGTCCCTTAATTGCAAATGCAATTAAGCCTTCTGATCTTTTATTTCTTCTCCATAATCTTTGTTCAAGCCAATCATCTCCAAGGATGAGGAATCATGGCGTCTTATCAAGGATCCTGGGGAAGGAATGGAGTGTATTTCCTTCAATCAACTGATGAGCTTGTCTAATATCTTTGGCTGTGAAACTGCAAGCAGATTGGAGCTGAAAGCAATATCTTTACCTCATTCATTAATCAGCCATTTAAACAAATTTTTAATCCTGGTATTCAAGGTCTTCTATACACATGCAAATATCTTTTAAGGTCATGAACTTGATATTGAATTTTTATCTAAAAATGCTACAGATCTGTCACGAATTATTTACTCATGGTGCAAAGTAGCCAAGCTGCTCATAGCTACCAGACAGCAGAGACCTGGTAGGACCCTGGAAGTAGCAATGCAATTATCTCCCTGATAAAGTAATATAAGAATAACCCCAACCATAACATCATTATTAAATATAATAGGGAATTATCTTATCTTTGTGGAACAATGTGTGACAGTGGCTAATTGATAAACTCTCTCCCACCCCATTTATGATTATTTTCTGTTAATTCTTAGTATGCTAGAAATACTCATATCCCGAAATACCCAATTAGACATAGAAGGGAAAAATAGAGTTTTAGAGATGTTTGTTCCAAAGAAAGGTTTAAATAAAACTGCTTTAAAAATGATACTCTCAATTTAGAAACATCCCTGTCTGAAGAGGATGAGCTGGCCACATTTTAGCCCTAGGACCTAAGCCTACAAGCAACTTTCCTCATAAACGGTCGCTGAGGAACATTTCTTACCACGTTATACGTCAAAGAACTTTTAAAAGAACTGGTCCAAGTGAGAACATTTAGAAATACACATGCCCATGTCATAGGAAAGCCATCAACACTCTTGCAGAGCCATATGCCTACCCTCAAGGGACCCAAAACTATTCCATTATACAAGAAAGTCTGTGGAATGTAAATCCAGAGGCCTGAAATGCTGTATATTTTTCAAGAAGTACAAAGTAGAAGCCATTGACTCCATGGATTCGCCAAATGAATGGATTGTTTCATCTGCATAAATGAACCATCAGAAACAATGGCCTCGCAACACATTTGCGCCTGTTCCCCAAAGAGGAAAAACCCATACCCCAAATAAAGCTACATCTTCTTATAAAACTTAAGCAAAGAAGCATGGGGAAGAGAAAGCTTGATTTATACTCTAAAATCTAGATGCCGGAATTCAGACAGCATGGGTCAGAAATATGCAGCTCAATTCTCTCTGAATACACAGAAAGGTATCAGCTATCTGGCTTCAAAATACAAATGGGTGACCCTCTATTCTACATTCAAAGTTATTTGACGAAACTTGCAAAAGCACTTCTTGTATTATGTCTAGTTTTATTTTCTTATCACTCCTTTTCTTAAGTACCTTTTTCCAAGTTTTTATTCCTAGCACTTTAGGACAATTTCATCCTCCACTTTTACACACTCTCTTGTTTTGGGATGTAGTCTTTCATTATAAAATATTCAGAAAACTCAGAAAGTTATAACTAATAACATAAGAAACACCACTTTTTCTCTTTCTACCATTATTATCAAATCTTACCATTTTTATAAACTGGTCCAAATTTAAGAAATTATTCTAAAGTTGTTGTTTCTTGTCTATTAGTCTCCAAAATTATCACGCTTCTCCCTTTTCTTTATTACCTCTTCTTCCTGAGATAACTACTGTCTAACATTTTGTATTTACTATTATTCTCCTTCATATGTAATATATTTTTAGATAGTATTTTTTTTAATTTTTTTAAAATTCAGCAGGTTCTTATCAGTCAGCTATTTTATACATATTACTGTATACATGTCAATCCCAATCTCCCAATTCACCCCACCACCACAACCTCCTCACCTCCACTTTCCCCCTTTTGTGTCAATACGTTTGTTCTCTATATCTGTGTCTCTGTTTCAGCCTTGCAAACTGGTTCATCTGTAGCATTTTTCTAGATTCCATATGTGTGCGTTAATATACGACATTTGTTTTCTCTTTCTGACTTACTTCACTCTGTATGACAGTCTCTAGGTCCATCCATGTCTCCACAAATGACCCAATTTCGTTTTTATGGCTGAGTAATATTCCATTGTGTATATACACCACTTCTTTATCCATTCATCTGTCGATGGACATAAAGGTTGCTTCCATGACCTGGCTATTGTAAATAGTGCTGCAATGAACACTGGGGTGCATGTGTCTTTTTGAATTATGGCTTTCTCTGGGTATATGCCCAGTAGTTGGATTGCTGGGTCATACGGTAATTCCATTTTTAGTTTTTTAAGGAACCTCCATACTGTTCTCCATAGTGGCTGTATCAATTTACCTTCCCACCAACAGTGCAAGAGGGTTCCCTTTTCTCCACACCCTCACCAGCATTTGTTGTTTGTAGATTTTTTGATGATGGCCATTCTGACTGGTGTGAGGTGATTGTAGTTTTGATTTGCATGTCTCTAATAATCAGTGATGTTGAGCAGCTTTTCATGTGCTTCCTGGCCATCTGTATGTCTTCTTTGGAGAAATGTCTGTTTAGGTCTTCTGCCCATTTTTGGACTGGGTTGTTTGTTTTTTTAATATTGAGCTGCATGGCCTGTTTGTGTATTTTGGAGATTAATCCTTTGTCTGTTGATTCATTTGCAAATATTTTCTCCCATTCTCAGGGTTGTCTTTTTGTCTTGTTTATAGTTTCCTTTGCTGTGCAAAAGATTTTAAGTTTCATTAGGTCAATTTGTTTATTTTTGTTTTTATTTCCATTACTCTAGGAGGAAAGTTCAAAAAAGATCTTGCTGTGATTTATGTCAAAGAGTATTCTTCCTATGTTTTCCTCTAAGAGTTTTATAGTGTTTTGTCTTACATTTAGGTCTTTAATCCATTTTGGGTTTATTTTTGTGTATGGTGTTAGGGAGTGTTCTAATTTCATTCCTTTACATGTACTGTCCAGTTTTCCCAGCACCACTAATTGAAAAGACTGTCTTTCTCCACTGTATATCCTTGCCTCCTTTGTCATGGATTAGTTGACCACAGGTACGTGAGTTTATCTCTGGGCTTTCTATCCTGTTCCACTGATCTATATTTCTGTTTTTGTCCCAGTACCATATTGTCTTGATTACTGTAGCTTTGTAGTATAGTCTGAAGTCAGAGTCTGATTCCTCCAGCTCTGTTTTTTTGCCTTAAGACTGCTTTGGCTATTCAGGGTCTTTTGTGTCTCCATACAAATTTTAAGATTTTTTATTCTAGATCTGTAAAAAATGCCATTGGTAATTTGATAGGGATTGCATTGAATGTGTAGATTGCTTTGGATAGTATAGTCATTTTCACAACATTGATTCCTCCAATTCAAGAACATGGTATATCTCTCCATCTGTTTGTGTCATCTTTGATCTCTTTCATCAGTGTCTTGTAGTTTTCTGAGTACAGGTCTTTTACCTCCTTAGGTAGGTTTATTCCTAGATTTTTTATTCTTTTTGTTGCAATGGTGAATGGGATTGTTTCGTTAATTTCTCTTCCTGATCTTTCGTTGTTACTGTATAGGAATGCAAGTGATTTCTGTGCATTAATTTTGTATCCTGCAACTTTACCAAATTCACTGACTAGCTCTAATAGTTTTTTGGCGGCATCTTTAGGATTTTCTATGTATAGTATCCTGTCATCTGCAAACAGTGACAGTTTTACTTCTGTTTCAAATTGTATTCCTTTTATTTCTTTCTCTTCTCTGATTGCCGTGGCTAGGATTTCCAAAACTATGTTGAATAATAGTGGCGAAAGTGGACATCCTTGGCTTGTCCCTGATCTTAGGGGAAATGCTTTCAGTTTTTCACTATTGACAATGATGTTTGCTGCGGGTCTGTCGTATATGACAATGATGTTTGCTGCGGGCTTTATCATGTTGAGGTAGGTTCCCTCTATGCCCACTCTCTGGAGAGTTTTTATCATAAATCAGTGTTGAATTTTGTCAAAAGCTTTTCTGCATCTACTGAGATGATCATACGGTTTCTATTATTCAATTTGTTAATATGGTGTAACACATTGATTGATTTGTGTATATTGAAAAATTCTTGCATCCCTGGGATAAATCCCACTTGATCATGGTATATGATCCTTTTAATGTGTTGTTGGATTCTCTTTGCTAGTATTTTGTTGAGGACTTTTGCATCTATATTCATCAGTGATATTGGTCTGTAATTTTCTTTTTTTGTAGTATCTTTGCCAGTTTTTGGTATCAGGGTGATATGGTGGCCTCGTAAAATGAATTTGGGAGTGTTCCTTCCTCTGAAATTTTTTGGTAGCATTTGGGAGGCATGGGTATTAGGTCTTCTCTAAATGTTTGATAGAATTCACCTGTGAAGCCAACGGGTCCTGGACTTTTGTTTGTTGGAAGATTTTCAATCACAGTTTCAATTTAATTCCTTATGATTGGTCTGTTTATATCTTCTATTTCTTCCTGGTTCAGTCTTGGAAGGTTACACCTTTCTAAGAATTTGTCCATTTCTTCCAGGTTGTCCATTTTATTGGCATAGAGGTGCTTGTAGTAGTCTCTTACGATGCTTTGGATTTCTGCTGTGTCCATTGTAACTTCTCCTTTTTCATTTCTAATTTTATTGATTTGAGTCATCTCCCTCTTTTTCTTGATGAGTCTGGCTAAAGGTTTATCAACTTTGTTTGTCTTCGCAAAGGACCAGCTTTTAGTTTTATTGATCTTTGCTATTGTTTTCTTTATTCCTATTTCATTTATTTCTGCTCGGATCTTTATCATTTCTTTCCTTCTCCTAACTTTGGGTTTTGTTTGTTCTTCTTTCTCTAGTTCCTTTAGGTGTAAGGTTAAGTTGTTTATTTGAGATTTTTCTTGTTTCTTGAGGTAGAATTGTATTGCTATAAACTTCCCTCTTTGAACTGCTTCTGCTGCATCTCATAGGTTTTGGATCATCATGCTTTGTCATTTGTCTCTAGGTATTTTATGATTTCCTCTTTGATTTCTTCAGTGACACCTTGGTTATTTAGTAATGTATTGTTTACCCTCCATGTGCTTGTGTTCTTTACGTTTTTCCCCCTGTAATTTATTTCTAATTTCATAGCATTGTGGTTGGAAAAGATGCCTGATATGATTGCAATTTTCTTGAATTTACTGAGGCTTGATTTGTGACCCAAGATGTGATCTATCCTGGAGAATGTTCCATGTGTACTTGAGAAGTAAGTGCAATCTGCTGTTTTCGGATGGAATGTCCTATAAATATCAATTAAATCTATCTGGTCTATTGTATCATTGAAAGCTTGTGTTTCCTTATTTATTTTCTGTTTGGATGATCTGTCCATTGGTGTAAGTGGGGTGTTAAAGTCCCGTACTATTACTGTGTTACTGACTATTTGCCCTTTCATCGTTGTTAGCATTTGCCTTATGTATTGAGGTGCTCCTATGTTGGGTGCATAAACATTAATACTTGTTATATCTTCTTCTTGGATTGATCCCAGGATCATTATGTAGTGTCCCTCCTTATCTCTTGTAACATTCTTTATTTTAAAGTCTATTTTGTCTGATATGAGATTTGCTACTCCAGCTTTCTTTTGATTTCCATTTCCATGGAATATCTTTTTCCATCCCCTCACTTTCAGTCTGTATGTGTCCCTAGGTCTGAAGTGGGTCTCTTCTAGGCAGCATATATATGGTTCTTCTTTTTGTATCCATTCAGCGAGCCTGTGTCTTTTAGTTAGAGCATTTAATCCATTCACAGTTAAGGTAATTATCGATATGTATGTTCCTATTATACCATTTTCTTAATTGTTTTCGGTTTGTTTTGGGTTCCTTTTCTTCTCTTGTGTTTCCCACTTAGAGAAGTTCTTTTAGTATTTGTTGTAGAGCTGGTTTGGTGGTGCTGAATCCTCTTAGCTTTTGCTTGTCTGTAAAGCTTTTGATTTTTCTGTCAAATCTGAATTAGATCCTTGCTGGGTAGAGTAATCTTGGTTGTAGGTTCTTCCCTTTCATCAATTTAAATATATGGTGCTACTCCCTTCTGGCTTGTAGAGTTTCTGCTGAGAAATCAGCTGTTAACCTTATGGGAGTTCTCTTGTATGCTGTCATTTTTCCCTTGTTGCTTTGAATAATTTTTCTTTGTCTTTAATTTTTGTCAATTTGATTACTATGTGTCTCGGCATGTTTCTCCTTGGGTTTACCCCGCCTGGGACTCTCTGCGCTTCTTGGACTTGGGTGGCTATTTCCTTTCCCATGTTAGGGGAGTTTTTGACTATGATCTCTTCAAATATTTTCCCGGGTCCTTTCTCTCTCTCTTCTCCTTCTGGGTCCCCTATAATGCGAATGTTGGTGTGTTTAATGCTGTCCCAGAGGTCTCTTAGGCTGTCTTCATTTCTTTTCTTTTTTTTTTTTTCTTTATTCTGTTCTGTGGCAATGAATTCCACCACTCTGTCTTCCAGGTCACTTATCTGTTCTTCTGCCTCAGTTATTCTGCTATTGATTCCTTCTAGTGTATTTTTCATTTCAGTTATTGTATTGTTCATCTCTGTTTGTTTGTTCTTTAATTCTTCTAGGTCTTTGTTAAACATTGCTTGCATCTTCTAGATCTTTGCCTCCATTCTTTTTCTGAGGTCCTGGATCATCTTCACTATCATTCTTCTGAATTCTATTTCTGGAAGGTTGCCTATCTCTACTTCATTTAGTTGTTCTTCTGGGGTTTTATCTTGTTCCTTCATCTGGTACATAGTCCTCTGCCTTTTCATTTTGTCTGTCTTTCTGTGAATGTGGTTTTCATTCCACAGGCTGCAGGACTGTAGTTCTTCTTGCTTCTTCTCTCTGCCCTCTGATGGATGAGGCTATCTCTAGATAATATTTTAAAATAGTATGACACAGTACATATCCTTATGTAACTTGTTTCATTGTTTGGTTGCTTATGCAAAACAGTCTTTTGGGCCTCATCAGTATACATGTAGACTGAAGTTATTCATTGTAATGACTGTATAGTGTTCCAATGTATATATGACAGTTTGTCTAATTTATTTCTGATGAACATTTGCACTCCTTTCCCATCATTGTTTTTCTTTCTTTTCATCTATGATCACTTAAGACTTTTATGGGCTGGTTCCAGTGCTTTCTCTTTGATATGTCCCTTTCATCTTAGGCAGCAACAGAATGCCACTTGCAGCTGTCTGCTTTGGCTAATAATTCACGTTTTTATTTCCTTTTGGTTTATTCCCATACCGTGTTATGAATGAGTGTTCTGCTATTATCTTTCTGCACTGTATGTTTAAGCACAGAGCTTTAGGACTAACAGAACCTTATAAGTCATATACTCCAGTCTTCTTTTTATAAATTATGACACTACCAAGGGGACGTGAATGACTTGCCCAGGGGCCTAGAATTGCTTAGTGAAGAGCAGAGTTGAGGACCTGGGTTTCCTGGCTCCCTGTCCTTTGTTCTTTCCACTACAAACTGCTGCTCACCCATTCAACCGAACAATATTTTTTGCTGTCAGTGGTTTCTCAGCAGGTCTAGAACGTTTTACATCAGAACTAACTAGTCAATGTGGAAACATCAAAAATGGTTCATGTCCTTAGGCACATTAAACTAAAGACAAATGATAACATTACAGGCAACTATAGCAACGGAGATATGATAAAATTCCAATAGCAAAAGCAGCAATTTCTCTACTGGTACATCTATATCATTTTTATGTACCTTTGAGAATACATATATACCTTTGGAGATATCACACCACTTTATTGTATGTGTTTTTCTTTGGAACAAGGATATTCTCTTACATAGCTACAAAACTATCAAAATCCATTTTAGCACTGATACAATACTAATATCTAACTCACAGTCCATATTAAAATTTTACCAATGTTCCCAGTAATGTTTTTTATAGCTTTTCTCCTCTCTATCCCAGTACAAATCCAACTCAGGATCATACATAAAACTGTATAACTTATAAGAAAAACATTTTGCTTTGAGCTGTATTTGATGTATCTATTCACTTAACAGTTATTGGAGATCTGTAGAGAGAGTTAAGGAGACCATCTCTACTCTCCAGACACTCATGCCAGAAGGTGGAGAGTGGATGAAGTAACATTTAATTTTAATAGACTATGATCAATACTGTGATAGAGATAATCACTGAATATTCTGCCACGAGAAAGTTCCTAGGAAGAGGTTACACAGACATTGAGATTTTGAGTGGAAAAGAGTGGTAACAGCTTTCCTGCCCAAAGCAGCATGCTCTTTTCACAGTGTGTTTAAAGAACTGAAGGTAGCTCAGCAGTTCAAAATAGAAGGGACTATATGTGTATACATGTGTGGGCACATGTACATGTATGTGGTTTTGGCAAGATTTCGTGCCTGATGGAAGTGGAACTAGGTATGAGCTAGATCGTAGAAGACTTTATATGTCATGATGGAGAATCTGATCCTGAAAGTAATGGGGAACTGTTGGGGAAATTTAAGTCGGAGGCCAGTAAGATTTAATTTGATTTGCCTTGTCAAAAAGATTAGTCTGGCTGCAGCAATACATGTGAGAATTGCATCAATACGGATGATAAATAATAAAAGCTTGAATCAGAGCAGTAACACTGCTGAGTGAATCTGAAATATTTTAAAGAAGGAAAGTGGATAGGACTTATAAACTGCTGGATGGAGGGTGGCGGGTAGTGGTAAGAGGGAAGAAACTGTCTAGAAAAATTGCCCTGGATCCAGGATGGGCCTGGACCTATTCTGCAAAGGAAAACAAGACAAGGTCTACGATTTCAAGCCATCGGAGCTTATTCTCCTAATATTCTCTCTATACTCTTTGGAAACATGGAAAAAGCACATACTCCTGAGTCCTGCCCACACAGTTCCCTGACCTGCACACAAGCGTCCTTGTCTTCTAGAGGAGACTTGGTCTGGTCTTGGTCCATGCTCCCTGGGTGATCTGGCCATCTTCCTTCTTGCACTTACTTCACCATTTCTCTTAAAGTAAGTAAGTAGCACGCCATCTTCCTTTCATTGCTGCTTGGGTCTCATGCATCATTCTGCCACCTACTGCTGCTAGACTTTATAATAATATTCCCACAAATATTTCATATTTGGTGTTCAATACAGCTTAGGGTGTTTATCCTTCCCCTTCTTCAAACCAATAGGCCCTGTTTCATAAACCTGAATATAATTCTCAGCCAACAGCTTATTTAAAAATCTGCAAGTTCCCTATTAAGTTCAGCAATGAGCTCATCTACTCAAGCACACTTCTATTCCATTAAAGCCATTAAGGCTTTAGTGATGCATCTGCAGTTGGTTTTGCTTTTAAATCTTCAAAGCTTCTATCAACTTGGGTAAATTTATCTCATTCTCTCCTCTCTGTTTATCATCTGTCTATAATTTCAAAACACTTATGAGTTAACACTATGTTACGGGGGTGGGAAGGGAAAGGCCAAGGTGTTCCAAGGAAATGAAATGAAATGAAAGAAAGAAAAGGGAGAAGCAAGAAGGCGACATTCCATTTGACTTTATTCTTAGGGTAACGAGTCTTAGAGTGTAACTTCAACCTCTTCTCCTAATATATATATGCATGCCTCTTCTTTAAAGCTCAGTAGACTTTCTGCTTCTTTTTCATTTTCACTTTCATGTAGGCTATATCCCTAGATTTCTTTCTTGCTCTTAATATCGTTAACATCTAGCACTTCTAACTTCTGATTGGGCTTCTAATAAAACCATTTATCTTTGTTTTACCAAATGCCCAGTTCTACTGATTATTTTAAATCACCTGTAGTGTTTTTCTTAAATTCCATGCACATCTTCCTGATATATTTGCTTCTATTTACTTCTTCCCTTTCGATGAAGAGAAGTTGAAATGGTAGGGATGCTTATATGAAGGAACTTTTTCAGAAAATGAAGGTGATACCTTTCTCTTTACCTTCTGCATCAGTCAGTCTTCCTAGGAGCTATATTCCACTGTACTATTTCCAGAAGGAGTAGAAGTTTAGCGTTACTGAAATGCATTCAATATGGTTCTTCTTTCCTTTACACCCTACTGTGCCACCTTCAGCTAGACATTGGGCCTCTCTGAACTCAGGATCATCATCTTTAAACAGAAAGCTATAAAAGATGAATGACTGAGGTTCTTTCTATAGTAAGTTGTAAGACGCTGTGGGTTGAGTTTCTTTCTATCTTTTCAATTTTAGCTTTATTTGTGTTCCAGCGTTTATAGCTCCTCTTAGTTTCCATTGCCCCTTCTATCTATTCCAAAACACTTTCCTCACAGTATTTCTTGAGGTCTACCTAGATGTCTTTCTTGAGGGCAAAGCAAGCAAAGTTCTGGCGGTTACACTTGCTACTTCTTTCTCCATATCCTTTCGATTTCATATAATAGAGGCAAGGATAAATAGGCCTCTACACCAAAGAGTGCTGAGCTACTCTTCTTGCCTCCTCACAGTTTCATCCTTGTTGACTGTTATGATGTGTGTCTTGGGAAGAAACTGGCTGTGATTGTCACCATACTGGACCAGCCCTGGATCCTCAGCCAAACCAAGGAAATGTAAAGATAACGGAATCATCTAACTGAAAAGTAGCCTCAATAATGAGCTTGTAGCCCTACAAGCTCTATGACTTGTAGCCCTACAATAAAACAGTTTTGGATGTACATAAAGACATATAAAGAAATGCTCATCAAAGGGTTGACTGTAACAGTAAAAATTTAGAATAAAATGTTCAACATTAAGAGACCGATTGATTCAATAAATTGTGTAAAGGAGTTTGGACTTTAACATGAGGAATTTGGGAAGTCATCAAAATGTTCAGGCAGGGAGTTCTGGGATCAGACTTTTGTTTTAGAAAGATTAGCTTCTGCTAATGAAGAGAACAGTTTGGAGAGAGATGATACTTAGAAAAGTGAGTAATATTAGTGGCCTGGATTATGGTGATGAGGGTGAATATGAAGCGACGTATTTGAGAACTTCAAGGAGAAAGAATCACTAAGGAAGGACTTAGTGATTGATTGGATATGGAAGTTGGGAGAAAGTTCTCACTAGTCAGACATTAATCATACCACTTTAAGGTCTTTCTATAACTTTTCTCTTCAGAGCCCTTTCTGTGTGAACCTATATCACTCACAGCACAGTCTTAGGAAATGTTATCAAACAGAAAAGTCTGTCTTCAGTGTCACCAGTCTCTCTTTACTATGAACTAGCTTCCATCCTCCTTCAAGTTCCTCTCCTCCTTTACATTTAGACGCCACTGCTCTCTGGAGCTGGTGAAGTCTTACAAACCATAACCAAACCTGTTTTTATTTGTGTAAACTAGGATAAAAGTGCATATTCCATAGGGATACATAGGGATACAATATATGTCACTTATTTTTTTTCCTAGATGTTTTATAGTTTTAGGTTTCATTTCTAGGTCTACCATCCATTTTAGTTAGTTTTTATATATTTGTATATGTATACCCAATTGTTCTTGCAGTATCTGTTGAAAATAATTACTTTTTCTCCACTAAATTACATTTGTACTTTTGTCAAAAATTGTCTAAAACTGGTAAAAACTGAATAAGGTCTATGTTCTAATTAACAGTATTGAATCAATGTCAATTTTGTGGTTATGACATTGTACTACAGTTATGTAAGATGTCACCATTGTGGGGAGCTAGGTGAAGGATCCGAGGTACTCTATTTTTGCAATTTATTTTAAGTCCATAATAAAGTCTAAATGAAAGGTTAAAAAATGTACATATACTTAAACATAAAGTATTTATGTCTAGCAGTGTGCCTGGCACAGAACAAGCTCTCAAAAAGTAACTGTTATTAATGTAATTCCATCCAGGAAAAAAAATATTTTATATCGTTTAAAGTCAGATGATTTCCTCTCCCAGAAATATTTGTTTTTCACTCTTACCTCTAAGGATGAAATGACAGACTTTGCCACAGAATATTAGAGAAATTTGTGGCAAAAAAAAAAAAAAAAAAACCTAAGGTGGAAGAGGCATTCTTTTTGGAAAGTGGGCCCATCCAACAGCTGCAATCATTCCCTCCCCAGTAACTGCCTCCTTCACCTTTATAGACACAATTGGTCAGCACAGTCCTAATAACAAAACAAATCCACTCTTGCTGTTTACACTTTTAGTTTGTGTTCTGACCAAGCTTCTGTAACAGTGCGATGCTTAAAAAGAATCAATTTCTTCCTGGCAATGGGACCATGGGAGAAATACTTACATTTTCTAAGCCTCAGGTTTTTTTTTAATCTGAGAAAAATAACAGTACCCAAGAGGTTAAATTAAATAATAAATAATTGGATAAGTAAAGGACCGAGCATGGGGCATGGAATGTAGCAAACATTACATAAATGTTTGCATTGTTATTATTAGCAGTAGTATTACCCTTACTTTGTTCTATCACTTTACTTTTCTTGCCTCTCTTTCTCCGCTGCTACACATGTCCTGAAAACAGACATTACTGAGTACCCACCTTGTGTAAACATTTACAAATATATATTAAAATGTCATAAGTTCACAAATAGCTTCTTGTTGGAGACACGTGAGATTTACTCCCAGCTTTTCCCCTTTTATTACAATATTTTCTTTTTATATAGCTTTCAATTTGGTATAGTTTCTCTTCTAAGGTCTGTTACCTCCTTATTCATTATGAGTATGTTTTCCTTTAAGTCCTTTATCATAAGTATAACAGCTGCTTTAAAATTCTTGTCTGATTATTCCCATTTCTGGATCATCTTGGGGTCAGTCTCCATTGATTTTTTTTTTTTTTACTCCTCCTTGGGAAGGGCTTATGCTTTCCTGATTCTTCATATGAAATTTTGATTTGTACCCTAGATATTGAAAATATGTTACAGAGACTCTAGATTCAGTTATGTTTCTCTGAAGCATATTGACTTTAAAAAGAAAATGCAAGCATTTTTATTATGGCAAAATATTGTGGGACAGAACGGATTTTTTCCTTCTCCCTTCATCACCTTCCTCATCATGATACATACTCAACTCCTTTTGGGGCCTGGGATAGGCCAAGCTAGGGTAGAAAAGATTAAAGCAGGCATTGTTTAACTAAATTCAAACTTCAACTCTGAAATACAAGTTCAGTTTGCTGGTGTTGTATTTTCTTCTGTTTTGCCTTAGTTGGGCCATTTGGGGTCTTCCCTGAGCATGTGTAGTCCACGAGTCAACCAGAGACGTGGAAAGAGTTTCAATGTGGAACTTAAAGCTTCCCCTTCCTACTTTCCAGATACTGTGATCACCCAAGACTCTCTCCTTTGGTTTTGCAAGCTAATATGACTAAGGTTTTGTGTCTAATCTTCAGCTGCTCCACATAATGCAGACGGATTGGGGCCTGCCCTCAGGCTAAAAGCTCTGAAAAATGGCAAACTCACCCATGCTGTTACCATCTTTCCGACATCAACTTCCTTTCATTATTTACCTATCTTTGCTTACTCTTGGTGCCTTCATATATTTGTATTTTGTCCAGAATTCACTGTTTTTACCTATTAGAGGACTGGTCTGGCAGGAACTACTCAGCCTTGCTGGAAATAGAATTCCACATCTTTCAAATAGAATAAAAATCTATAATGGAGTTTTTTAAAAGTGATAAAAATTATCCAAATATTACCACTCTAAATATTCACATATTCATGATTTCCCCACCTGTGGTTCCTTCCACTTCTTGTCCATGAATAGATTTTTAATTAGTTCATAAAATTCCTATACTATTGGCCCAAGTCTGTCATTTTGACTTCTGTGTTCCACTCTCTATAACACAGGTTATAATGGACATTTTTGCTCCTGTTTTACAAACAGAGAAATATAGGTCTGCATAGTATATAAGTAATGTCTCCAAGATTACACAGCAAATCAGGAATTAGAATGAAGATATTCTGATCTTACATTGGCTATTCTAAAAATAAATTTTAAACACCACCCACTCCCAAAATTCTCCTTTTCTGACACTTAAAGAGGAGGTTAGAATTCTGTGCTTATTCCATTTCAAAATTTATGGGCATGCTTATGGCTTTCTCGAGGAATGAAGATAACAGAAATCAAACAGGACAAGCTTTACTCTAGTTCTAAGTACTTAAAATTCAGTTTCAAAAAGCAAAACAATACAAAACAAAAAACAATCCTTAACTTTCCCAAACATACACAAAGACACTTCTTTATAAAGTTTAACTTGACTGGTGTTTCCTTACCTGTCTATGTCTGTTATCAAATTTCCAAAAACTAATATACTTCATGCTTCCTACACACAAGCAAATTCCAGACAGAGTAGTCAGTGCCCACACATAGGGGATGGATTCCCAGCAGGGTGTATGTGTCTTGGAGTTTTGCTTTTTTTTTTAATGTGTGGGATTTGGAAAAAGAATGTTGAAAATGTCTTTTCCCCCATAACAGTTTAGGATTCTAAGTCATGTAGAACTGAGACAGCCATTTGCCGTGTAATATAAACACCAGTACCATACAGCCCATACCCTCCGCCAATCTTAGCATGCCTTGAAAACCTCACCCATTTGGAGATGCTGGTTCAAGGTTTTATTATCCTCTGAGATATTTCTTGTAGAGAAACACACCCTTGGCTTCCCTAGGTGGTTTGGTAGACCACCTCTGTCGGGGAAGTTAGGCTATCAAATATTTAGCTACCAAGGAGATGAGAAGTCCTTTCCAGGTCTTTCTTCTTAAATTTAACCTACCCTCATCTGATATATCTTACAGGAATTTTGGCACCTGGCAGGTAATAGCTTCTACTGATCCTGTTGTTTTTCTCCTCCTCCCCCTCCTCCCCCTCCACTTCCTCTTCTTCTCCTTCTTCATTTACTATCATTATTTTTCTCACATGAACAGACTTACTTTGGTTTAATACATCATCAGTGATTGCTGACTGCTGATCATCAACCTATCAACTTTGCTTGCCAAAAGATAACCGTGAATCCCAACTCTTACATATATTTCCATAAAGTTCAACAAGAGGCAAATTTAGAAGCTCATTCTCATCCCCTCTTGACTGTTAAGCTAACAACGGTCAAGAACTAATATGAAAGGGACATCCAACTATTTTTCAATTACTCTGGCATACCAGCACACATTCTCTCTTGATTAAATGCCGTGCTTTGATATAGCTCATTGGCTATTAATGCCTGTAAATATTCTTAACTTCAGAATGGTAAATGTCTTAGGGGCAGGGGCCATTCATTCATTTTATTAATGCATATTGATTGCCTACTGGATTGCAAAGCGGTACGGGTGCACTTATGCATTGTACCAATGAACAGGGCAGGGTGTGCAGCAACGCTTGTGAACTAAATCAATACTCATAATTTATAATTCTATTTACTGGATACCTACCATCTGCTAAGTCATGTGCTAAGGGTTTCATTTGCATTTTCTCATTTACCCCTGAAGGTGGGGTAAGAGAAGACAGATTGGTCAAACAACTGGTAAATTGGAAAACCCACAGTGAAGCCATTCAGACATATCATTTCTTTGGGGAAAAAAAATCCACAAAATAACTGGATTTGATAGGTTTTCAAAATCTCTCTATTTCCTGAAGTGAAATTCAGCAAGTTTAGCCCAGTCCTGTCATGCACTGATCAATTCAGTTCTTTTCTAGTCATACTTTAAGCACCTACTATGTATAGGCACTATATGTACATTTTTTGCCTGACCTAGAAATATGAAATTAAAAGAATCTAGCTTTCCACATTTGAGAAGCCTGATTTTGAGAAGCAGAGAGGCATGCAAGTGCTATGGCAGAGAGAGGGATCAGGTGTCCTGGTTGCAGAGAGCTTCTGTTTGCTTTTGGCTTCCCATACTATTGAACATTATTTTGACCTCCCATATCAGTTCTATAAAATCAAAGCAAGACAAAGCAAAACAAACAAACAAAAACCACGAGTACCAGAGTATATTCTATCAAGAAATACATCTGTGTTTAACTATTTCATATCACAAAAGTAGATATAAGATTATGTGTTCAAAATTATTTAAGATAAATTTTCAGTGTATAATGTGTAGTAATCATTATTGACTCAAGTTTCTATGAAGTGTCTTCTATTGTGCTATTATGGTCTCAGACCTGTCCAGGACCCAAATATAGCAAAGATACAGACTTGACATGAAAAATCCTACCCACGTACAAAAGAAAAGAAGGTGCACAAAAGATGGCGGAATAGGAGCTTTCTATTGTCATCCCCTGACAGAACACTGATTTTGACAACCACTCACGGATGAGAGTATATTTGTGGGAAGCCAGAAGTCCAGCGAAAGAGTTCCAGCATACTTTTAGCAAAATATCTGAGCACAGACTCATTGAAGAAAGTAAGGGGAACAGTTTCATTTTACCTGTGTCACTTCTCCTGCAATATGGCACAGCTCAGTGTCAAGACAGACCCCCTTCAGCCTGCAACTTCCCCCATGGGAGAAAATGAGAGCACAGTGAGTGCGCACTTAGCTTCTCCAGCTGTGCAGAATGCTCCCCAAAAGGACCACTTCTTTCTTGCTCCAGAGAGAATACTAAGGTCGTCTGAACAGGTGAGGAGTTGGGAGAAGCTGGGATCACAGCAACTGGGGCCTGGAACTCAACAAAGTTCTGAGGATCTTTCTAACCTCTGTTTGGACTCCATCAGGAAGCATGTCCATGAATGAGCCTTGAGAATAGACTAGCATGATCAGACCTAAGATTTAAGTAATCAATTTAGCAGCAGAGCATACGATGGTTTGTAATGGGGAAGAGGAGGTAGGGAAGCAAGTTAAAAAGCTATAGTAAAAAATACAGAAAAGAGGTCAAGGGAATCTAAGTGACAACAAGAATTAACATGAAGAGACAGAGACAAAGAAATATTATGGAAGTGGCAGTAATAGAACTTGACGTGAAAAATAATTCCCGAAACGATCCAATTGGCTGAATTTAACTTTAAAGCATATTATTTTTTTCCTTTTAAAATTACACAAATCCTTAAAACATGGGATTGGTTTCAACCTGTTGTAGTTAAGTCCTCTTGCAGGGTCATTACTTGGGTGTAATTTTCCCTCCTCGATTTGTTTTTGAGGAGGAACAAAAGAGAGTGGCGTCTGAGTGCCAGGCTCCATATTTCTGAATGCTCTCTCCAAGCGAAGTTAAACATCTGCTTCCCATCAGTCACAGCTGTGGCGGGATCGGCAGCAGGGCCCAGGGATGAAACACAGCAGACGAAATCTAGCATCTCATCCATCAGGAGCTTCCAGACAATCTTCCAACCATGGACAAGGTACCTCAAATGACACCTCCCACTCTCCCTCCCCTCAATGTGGGCCTGACAGTGACTGGGTTCTGAGACTTGGAATATTATTCTTGTCCACCTTCCAAGTGGTTCCTTGGAGACCTCATCAACTTCCAGGCCCTCTCTTCAAAACAGAGGAGTAAATCTTAACGGTGAGAAAGGAGAAGAATTCCATTTGCAATGCAACTTAAGAGCATCTCTAGCTAGCCTCTTCCACTCCATGAACAGTTAGTATAAATTCGCTGTGCAAAATAAAGGAGTGATAACATAAGAAAGAAAAATTAAACTTTAATGAGAAATTTAGTATCATAAAGTGAAATTTATCCATTTTCTTAGCAGCAATGAGCAGTCACAAAGTTGAAAGGTCATTTAATCCCTATCATTCTCATCAAAGTATTTCAGATTAGAGGGTAATGTTGACCCATTAACACTGAACCACTGGGGATAGACAGCTACTTCTATCTATCACAAACCTAAAGGATCACTCCCATAGGCCGCTCTCTGTTCAATTGCTAACTTGGGAGAAAAGCAATTTTCCCTCAAACCGCTTGGCTGAATAAGTGATTATTTAATCAATTAAAATGGCGAATATTTACTGAGCACCTACTATGAACTATTCTACTTAGTAAGGATACAGTGGGAAAAAATATAAAAATCCTAGCCATCTTGGCACTTATATTTCAGCGGGTGATACTGACAAAAATTAAAGGAAACATGAAATATACAGTATGTTAAACATGGAAAGATAAAGCACACTACAGGGTTAAGCGTTGAGGGAAGAGGTTGCATTTTTACATGGGGTGTTCAGAGAAGTCCTCAATGAGAAGATAAAGGGGTCAATGACTGAGCAAAGCAAGTATCTTGCAGAAGAGGATTCCAAGGAGACGCAGGAGCAGAGGCAAAAGCCAGGTGCATACCTGGCAGTGTGAAGAACAGCAAAGGCCTCTGCTGCAGCTGCAGTCATGTGAGAGAGAGGCTGAAGGGTGGGTGGTAAGGTACTGGGAGACCACATTACGAGGATATTATCAGACACTGGGCTTTTATACTGAAGGAGATGGAGAGCCTTCAAAGGGTTTGAGTACCCTGGTGGCATAATATCACTGAAGTTTTAACAGGATTAAGCTGACTGCTGTCTTGAGGATAGACTTAAGGATGGATTAATATTGGTAAAAATCTCCTAAATTCATGACAGATGTATAAGGCAGATGCACCAAAAGCAATGCAAAAGAAATAAGATTTGGAGGAAGAACAAAACCCATTTTGAGCCAAAGTATAACGTGAAGGCAACTACACAGAAATCTCCTCAAAGTATAACTCTCAAAGTACGAAAATGAGACATACCTTTGCACTTCAGCATTTCTTCTTACTGTTGCACTTTCTAAGTGCAGTGAGCCACATTCTGCTCTTCTCTCCTTTAACAGATGGTTTACTCCCCTTTTCATTTTGCTTAGCTTTTGGAAAGGAGTTTGCATTTCTTGAAAGTCGATAGCCTTATTTTTTTTCCCACAGTAAATGCTTAGTCATGGGTTTCAGACCATCTGGGCAACCTTAATCATACTATGACTACATACCCCACAGGCCTGTTGTGACGAGGGAAGGCAGAGGGAAAGTGGTGTGTCTCAAACACCAGCTATACCTAACTTTGAAGGGAAAAGTGTTCTATCATCACGCGGAACATCTGGTGGAATCCAAAATTATGTTACAAATGGTTTTAAAAGTCAATTATTAGGCAAATGATGCCCACTGAAACTAGGCTGTGTTTTTTACTACCTGGTAAAATTGTACTGATTGCTCTAAAACTTACTTATCATGAGATTCTTAGTATGTATCATGTTTACATTGAACTAAAAGGGCAGAAGGTGGTTTCTTGTTTAGAGTGAAAAGGAAATACAAAGTGTAGAAAAAATTATAGAACGGGAATCATTACTTCCTATACCTATGTTGATTTCCCATCAGGGAAATGTAAAAAAATTTGAAATATTGACAACAGCAATAGTAATGGTAATGGCTCTTATTAGCATTTTACAAGCATTATCTCATGTATTCCTCGGGTACTATTATTACTCCCATTTATCAAATGAGTAAACTGAGGCTGAGAGGTTTAAATAACTTGCTGAGGTTCAAAGAAACTAAGCTGTGGAGCCAAAATGCAAACCAAGACATCCTGCTCCCTAGCTCTCACTTTTAAACTCTATGTTGTGCTGAATTAATTTGCATTTCACTGCAATGTGCATATCTCTACGTATGACAAAGAAATCCCAATAGGATAGAAAACTCGTAACCTCACCAAAGTACTCCTCTCTTCCTTGACATTACATTTCTTACATTTTCCAGCTACAGTTCGGCACAAACAATTCTCCCATATCCTCACACCTGGATGTACTACATGGGGACTCTAGACTCAAAGATAACTTTCCGCTACTGAACTGGCCTTTATCGAAAAATGTACTTTTACGTAAGGAATTTTCAAGAATAGCAATTCATCTCTACCCAGCCACTTACATTTTATGAGAGTGGAACATATACCCAAAATGAATAGAAAACATAAAAGTTACATATTTACTTTGCATTCCTTTTTAGTAATGACTATTATCTTCAAGAAGACATGAATCAATGAGAGGATAAGGGATGTAACAAAAATTCTTCTGCTTCCTGGTATTGGTAGATTTGAATTTAGTGGTATAGCTTATTGAATATGAATGACTTCCAAACTCTGTTAGATTCTGTTATTCCGTATTTCAGTCCGTAGCCATCAAAGTGAAAGGTCGAAGTATTTTTTTCTTGGCTTTGGGGTCCTTTAAGAGGTAATAAAACTTTTTTTTTAATATAGTAGTCTCAGTCCTTAAAATTTATGGCAAATCAACTCTGATTCAGAAGCCATTTAAGAGGTCTTAATGCTCAAGAAACTCCATGAAAAGGTTTTTTTTTTTTTAAGTATAGAGCTTTTGCAAGAAACATAACCATTTCTGAGAGAAAAATGAACATATTTTACAATTTGCATACTTAGCCAAAATGCTAGATTTGACTTCTGACTCTTTACATGTACAGCTTGTCTGGGGGAACGTCACAGACATATCTCTATCACCTGGCTACCGTAAGGGTGCTATGAAGCAATGGATCTCAAAAGACTTTCGGAGCTCTAAAGCTCATTTCAATGTCAGTTACTATAATCATTTAGACCTCAACCTCCGCTGTCCCTTGGAAACATACACATATTTGAAATGAAGTCTCCTTAAAGGGAGCACAGTTCAGCATGAAGTCTCCAGCGAAGTAGAAAGCACTTGGCTAAGAAGTAAACCACACTCATTTCTACTGACATCCACTTTCCTCACAATAAAGTTCTCATTTCTTGTCACTATCATGCTGTTATACTGTGATTTATAATAAGAAATATATATTTGGTGTTTGTCCCTGTTTCTGGCACAGACCTCCTAAAACCCTTGGAAGTGATAAGAGCAATGAAGTTATCATGTTATGCATACCAAGCCCCTTTCAACCACACCTGAGTTCATGTTAACCAGCTGACTTCTGGAAAGCTCCTAAGGATGAGAGCCAGTTGCCAGGGGAACCCAGCATGGTTAGAGGATTGGAACTTTTAGTCCCACGCCCTCACTTCCAGGAAGGGAAGAGGGGCTAGAGGTTTAATCGGTCACCAGTGGCCAACGATTTAATCAACTGTGCCTATGTACTGAAACCTCCATAAAACCGAAAAGGATGGGGCTGAGAGCTTCTGGGTTGGTGAATGCGTCCAAATGCCAGGAGAGTGGTGCGCCCCAGTTCAGGGGGACAGAAGCCCCTGTGCCCAGGACCCTTTTGGACTCCACCCTATGTACCTCTTTATCTGACTGTTCATCTATATCCTTTATAATACCCTTTAAAATAAACCAGTAAATGTAAGTAAATGTTTTTCTGAGTTCTTTGATCCACTGTAGCAAATTAATCAAATCTGAGGAGGGGGTCATGGGAACTTCCTATTTATAGCCTGGACTTGAGACTGGTGACTGAAGTGGGTACAGTCTGTGGGGCTGAGCCCTTACCTGTGAGATCTGATGTTAATCCCAGGTAGTGTCAGAAGTGAGTTGAACTGTAAGACACCCAGTCAGTAGGGCACCCAGTTCTTCTGAGAATTGGAGAACTGCTTGGTGGTATTGGAAAATACACATTGCCCATGTCATTAGCATAATCAAAATTCTTTTTAAGTAATTATAAACAGTGTTCACTGTTATTTAATTTTGTTCTTTACCATTAGAAGCACACAAAATTTTTTAAAAAGGAAAACAAATTAGAAACTCCAATACATAAGACATTTAACAACTCATAAAATGAAGAT